>NC_056741.1:635511548-635582712 GCF_019279795.1 Protopterus annectens | reverse complement strand
GGGGTTTTCATGGGCACGTCCAGGTACAGGCCTCAATGTGCTACTCTCACCTGATGATGACAAATGTCTGCTGGTACAAGGTCCCTCCTGGGACTAGCCAGGACCATGTGCTTGTGGCCTGCTGTAGTGTGGTGTGGACAGCACCCCCCACATTGCTGGGGCTGGTACTGCCACTATGGGGGCACCTTGGTGTCCTAGCAAGTCCATGTTGACTGCCAGCTGTTGGTGTTGCTGGCCTATGTCCACATGACTATCGCCACACCCCCACCACATGTACAAGCACGGACATACCACGGTCGATGAGGGCATCATCTCACCAGACCATCTATCCATGAGCTCGGTATAAGCACAGATGGCACCAGACAGTTCACGGAAGTTGTCAATTGCAGATGTGAGAGCAGCCCTCTGCAACCTCAGGGCCTCTCTGGTGTAATGTTCCATATGTGCCTGCGCCACCATGATAGCCTGAAACATACACCTGCTGGTACCAGCTATCTCGCCTCTGCCAGGGGCATAATGTCCAGCGGTCCTACCATGAGTACCCTGGGACATCTGTCTATGTGGTGCCCTGCTGGACATCTGGCTATGCCTGCTACAACCAGACACAGTAGGCATGGTTACCACACTTTCCTGTGCACTGCCACCAAACGCCAGCTGTCCCTCCGCTATGGCCACTGGCGATGGGGTATGTATAGGCTCTGAAACTGTATGCAGGGTTGGGATGACTAAAAGAGGGATGTTAAATGATGGCACTGTTTTGGCCCCTGACAACCCCACCTGTGCCTCAATAGTACTGTCATCATCTTCAGTGTCTGTATGGACACCAACATCAGATTGCATGCAGGGGGGACCCTGACCCACCTTGCCACCTGTGGGGGAAAACAATAAATGCACTTTACAACCTGTACAGCATTGCCTAAAAGCACACACACACACACACACACACACACACACACACACACACACACACCACCACAATACCTACCTGTCCATGACTTTGCAGACAGTCCCAGGTATATTTCCATGTGTTCCCCATCCTGCATCACACTTGATAACATACACACATTGTTACCACTCATTAACATATCAGTCCTGTAAATGCCTAGACAAGCACTCACAACACAAGACCTGTTACTACATTACCTACCTGACCTGTGTGTAGTGGTTTTAGATGGCCCCACTGCTGTCATTCAGTGTTCACCCTGTGTATGTCCAGATAACATGAGCATGGCCCCTATATGTATGGGCTACTATGTTCACTCTGTAATATTACGCACTGGTGTGTCATGTATTGCTCAGTACATACCAGATATGCTGCTCAATCAGCCTATCATGTGACAACTGTAATATATGGATACACTCCCTGGTGTTGACTAGTACTTCCCCAATGCATCTGTAGTGCTGCATACGTAGGTTATAGGTCACCTGTCTGCTGAATGCGATATTCGGGGTATACCTGGTGTCTACCTTTCTTCTCAATGCCTGTTCCATGCTACAGACCTTATTATACTATCAGCTGTCCTATGATTACATACATGACAAGTATTACTGGTGTGTAATGTGGCAGTCAATTTCCATGTACTACATGATCCCAAAGAGAGGTACTGCTGTATGAACACCCCACAATCACACATGTGCATACATGGCCACTCACAAACACACACACATATGCACACACGCATCCTACATGTATCAGCTTCCCTCTACTTCACCAAAGTGACCCTACAGACAAACTAACTACCCACCAGGATACACACACACACACACACACACACACACACACACACACACACACACACACACACACACACGCACACAGAGGTGAGGTTGCACCATGATAGTACATACAGTCCTCCTTTTACCCATCTGTCAACATGCATAACATATGGTACACAACAGCATACAGTGCAGCTATAGTCAATCCATGCTAGCAACAGTATACATATGTGTGATGCATGTGCTGTGTCACTACATGATGCCCCTTCCCCTGGATACCACTGCACCCATGTACATAGTATTGCTGTGAACCTGTTCTGCACCCTGCCATGTACTGTGCACCACACCTCACAGGTATACAACCCATTGCTGAATATATACTACTGTGTCAGTTATGTCAGCTTTAATGCTCACAGCCCCTATGTTTTTCAGCAACACATACCTCGGGTGATATGTGGACAGATGTCATTTGTGAATGCCTGATGTCTGATTTACAGCTCTCAACATCAGCGGACCATGTATGACCAATCCAATACTCTTACATTGGCAACCATCAGAGCATACCATGGATATGGGGGGTGTACACACCCTTATTGATATGATGCACCCATCCTAGATCTGCCATGGAACCACATCACTGCATATCTTAACAGTACATGAGTCCGATATGTGACATATGTCCTATACTACAAAACAGCTTCAGTCACACAAGAACTTGTAATCCAGAAAGCAGGAAATCAAGATAATGTTGATTGTCAGATGAGAAGCCAGAAGTAGTTGGAAACTTTAATCCACAGATCAGAAACCAAACAGCACGATAAACACAGCGCCTGCTGCAACGGTAACGGCTTTTCACTTGAAAGCCTGTTACGAAAGCCGCTTGTGATTTATCGTGCTGTTTTTTGGTTTCTGATCTGTGGATTAAAGTTTTAAATCTACTTTCTGGCTTTCCTTGTGAATCTACATTATCATCTTGGAGCTGTGCACAATAGTACCGAAGTGGTTTTATTAATATTACCGGTGTCAGCATACGGAGAGGTTTGGTGATTTCCTGCTTTCTGGATTATATGTCCTATACTTTTACATGCAGTGTCTACGGAATGTGTTAGGTGTGTGGATGCTGACCGCGATGCATACACTCTGTGTGGGCATATGTGTGCCACTCTTATCATGATGGTGTGTTGCACCTCCTGTTATGTGTACTACAGTAGTCACTACTCCTGGGAGGGGTATACTAGTGTGGGCCATCTGCATTTGCCAGTGTTATGTTCAGTCTGCCCTACACATGTCCCCCTAATCTGCATGATTGTAAGGTCTATTCATGTGCACATCCCTTGGTGTTCACACACTGCTGTCGTTATTGCTGTGTATGTAGGGTTACATCTGCCACAGTTTCTGAACCTGACTATTTGCAGATACAGCCATTCTTAGCATCCTTAGGATCCCTGCTGTAGTGCACTGGTGTGTCATGCTGACACCCCTCCTCCTTCAGCCTTTTTGCAGATGCATGACAAGTAAGGCCTACACATGTCTGTCACTTTGCAGTGTCCCATACACTGAACACCACATGTTACAGCCTAGTCCCAGCTGATAATGTGGACCACAGTAATGCCTTATGCCATAGTGTAACTCTGCAGCAGTTACCATTGTCCTACAGGTATATACACTTGTGTTGCACTGTATATGGGTGTTGTTCCAAACATGTCCCTACTGTAGGCCATGTCTCCCACCATTATGTTACTCCTTGTGGACACATTCCGCAATGACAGGATGTTAGTTATCATGCAGGCATCTGACATAACCTTCCAGTACCCCATCATGGTCATCCCTGTGATGCCGTGCATTTAACAGCAACAATACGTGCACATGTACAGCATGCATTCTGGGTAGGTGTGTTAGATGTTGGCATGGAATATACCATCACCATTACATGCCCGGTGTATTGGCAAGCATCTACATAAACCATACTCACCAGCTACAGGCTGCTGCCTTGGTGGTAACCTGGAGGACCTACATAAGAGGGTGAGAGATGCAAAGTCAGTGGCCACACCTGTGGCATTGCTACAGGGTGGGTGCAGCATTACAATACAGCAACAGTACATGTCCACAATACTACCACATATGCACATCTGTTTATCACTACTATGCAGCAACAAAATATATCTATGACATGTCAGATATGCATGCTCTACCTGTACCGATGTGGATGTATATGCAACAGTGGTCTACTGATGTGCCCTGTGGCCTTACCTGCATGCTCCCCTGCTGGTGTGTGGGTGGCACCCACCTCCACAAAGGTGTCCACCGGTTGCTGGCTGTGCAGACGGGCAGGTGCCACGAGGCTGGCTAGGAGGTCCTCCACATGTGTCGATGGGGTGGATGGCATGACCCCCCCCGTGGTGAGGTGATTCCCTGGACTTCAGCAGCACGTTGATGGGCATTGCGAAGCAGGTCAGTACAATAAAGCCGGACCTGCTCATAATTGCTGTTGTGCAGTCCGACATCATTGACCCTGTGGACTAGGTCATTCCACAGGGCGGTCTGCCACCCGCTGATCATGGGTGGTCCGGCCAAACAAGACTGCATAGTGCTGTATGAGGTCATTCAGCAGGATTTCATTTTCAGCTGCTGTGTAGGCTGGCAGCCTTCCATGGGACATCGTGCTTGAAAGACATAAAGATGGACACAGGTGTGAGCAAGTCATGCAGCAAGATTACCACAGTTCTTAATGCACATCACTGTCACCCCCCCACCATATCAGCGACAACAAACTGTACACACAACTCAATAAGTATGGTTACAGCATACCTACCAGTGGGGCAGATATTGTACTGTACCACGCTTTGTGCAATGTGTTTGTAGCCATGTTTCCTGTGTGGACACTATCATTGCTGGCCTGTTACAGGGCCACAGTAGTTCCATATATGCCTGTGGTATGCTTGCTATGTGTTTGCTGCACATTTGACATTCTGTGTTATTGAGGTTATCTATGCATGCTGTTGGACATGTTCTGGGATTGTGTAGACTATTACTACCGACATATGTTCTACAACAGTTCTATAACAGGGACACAATTGCATGTATATGTACTATTGGCCAGCAGGACCACCTCTCTAAACTCATCTGCTCATGTTACCAGGCCACATCACATGTGTGACCCACCCTGGGGCCTCCTCATGTACTGATCCTGCAATACTGTCAGGTGGAACCAACCCAGGGGATGTTGTCCCCCCCAGGGGCGCACACAGACATATTCCTGTCCCCTGAGGTCAGGTCCAGGGTCTGTTCCATTCCAGGCTCCACAAACACATGTGGTATGTGCTACATCACCTTGAGGCACCCAGTACACATTCACAGGGCCCACATGCTCCTCCTGCTCAGCCTCTAGGCCAAGCACCTTCGGGATATAGACTGGTGTTGTGAGTAGCAGTGGGTGAGAGACCTGTTCCCATTGTGTCCATATTGGGGCCCATGGTGCATCCACATCACAGAACACACACATGTGTCACATACCACCCCTGTAGGCTGTCCTCTATATCTACCAACCCTGACCACCTCCACAACTATACCTGCCATACGTCCCCATATTCCCATTCCATACTTCACAGACAAGAGCAATGTGGTCCCAACAAGGGGTTCACATGTGACATACCCATCCATGTTGCACACACTGACAGTTGTAGATATCTCTGTGTATTACTATGTGTGCTGTTTCCTCACACATAGCATGCAGCACTGTGGTAGTAATATAGGGGACATGTATTTACATACATATATGTTTGTGTGTGTGTTTGTATATATGTAGACATGTGCATATAGGTATATATCTATGCACGTGTAGATATATATATATGTTGTATATATGTGTTCATATATATGTCTACACATGGGTATCTGTATATTTGTGGACATACATGTATATATATATATATATATATATATATATATATATATATATATATATATATATGTACATATATATATATATATATATATATAAACACACACATATGCATACCTATATGTGGGGTACATTCAGACATCAGGTCCACAATCTCACAACACCTTCCTGTGCTGTACTGCTCTGCGTTGCTACAACACAGACAAGTGCCACATATGGACACAGCCTGACATTATGGGGGTATATGTAGGACTGGATTGCAGGTAACCCTATTGCACACTTATGGCATTCCTGCATGCTACAATACAGGTTAACCTGAGTATACTGCAAGAGATGGGCTGTGGAACCCACGAGTCCAGCATTATGGCATTACTTCTACCACTAGCTATTGGCCACATAGTATACATACTTCCCATTACACAACACACACTATGATGGCTTACATCTTATCAGTCAGTGCTGCTCTGCATGGTTGACTGGTATGGCCCACTACCCACAGGGAGGGATTCTATTGTCCTTAGCAGTTGTTCAGCTGAACATCATTACTACAACACCTGAAGGCACATATAAATCATTCCACATCATCTATCCCATTATTATGGACCAAGTACTATGGTCAGTTGCACACATATATACTTCACATACCTGTTCTGGGAATGCAGTCTCTTCTGGATGTTTTTTTTTCTGTGCCTTACACACTTTCTCTCTCTCTCTCTCTCTCTCTCTCTCTCTCTCTCTCTCCAGTAAATGGAATGAGCTACTTTGTATAGATTGCAGCATGGAATTTGTAGGTGATGCACATGATCATGTGATGGCCTCTGCACCAGTCAGTGTCCTCCACTTGCTACCTGCATACAGCACGCTGTGTAGTACTTCCAATTACCACTGTCATGGCAACCAACTACTATAAATCCCTACATCATGTGGGTGTGGTCCCTTTACCTTTCCTGTATGATGGACATCCTTCCTGTGTGTGGGCAGCAGTGTTACCAACAGCAGGTAGCAATACCTCTTACAGGAGAACTTGCACACTCAGGCCAGCTACATATTTGTAGGAGGTTCCAGAACTACAGAGTGTGAGTAGTATTGTTGTATGCATTGTATAGCACTGGTGTAACAGGGTTTGTGTGTACACACTAGTTTAACTTGGAATGCAGTCTGTCTGCATAGATCTCAACTGTGGGCCTATCCACTTGATAGCCAGAGGTGTGCCTATTATGTTTTGTCTGTCCACCACACAGGTCTTGTGCCAGATATATCACTGGCAGTGTGTATGTTGAGAGCTATCTGTACATGGCTACATCCAGTTCTGTTTCTAACTTCATATTCCTGACTAAGGGTATGTTGCAGACTATCCATCAATGCCAGCTACTTGCTTAGTGTATCACAACCGTTTTACACATATGGGCCTGTGTTCCAGCCTCTGTCCTCCACCTACATGGCAAGCTTTGTACAGATGAGATGCTGTCAAGGGTTGTTATGTAATGGGCTATGAGTATGTCATGCTACCATTACTGCCATCAGTCCACTGATGTTGTGTCCCCCACATATACTGTGGGGTTGGGTCCATATATGTGCGGGCTTCACCTACACAATACATGTATGCCCTTATGCACTCCAGAGGCCAGTGAATGTAACAGTGGTATACGGCCCGGTAGCATTGAGTCTAGGGGGGGATGCACCATAACTAACCTAGGCTGTTACAACATGTGGGGGTATCACGGGTAAGCTGCCTTAAGGTATCTAGATCTACATTACCATACAATTCACCTTGGGTAAATGCAGGTCTACTGCCTCCTACCATACAGACTGTTCTGTTTGTCAGTGTGATTGTGATGGTGTCAGTTATGCCTTGTTATGTAACAGATACATCTCATTGTGTCAACTTAGGTCTTTACCCCCTAGGGATTGTGTACAGAGTGTAGATAGAGGCTGCTGGACTATACAGATGTATTACTTACTGTTGAGTGATTGTTATTCTGTGGTCCAGCCTGTCTTTACTATTGTACTACTTGACGGCCTCGGCCTGGACAGCAACATATGTAAACCTTTCCAGACTACTGCATTAATATAACTGTTTCACAGTTGCATTACTCTGTTTATATGTATGTCAGTGTCTAAACAGCTATATGACATGGCATATACAACTGTAATAGTAAACAAATAAAGCTTTCCCATGTATGCAAACCTGTGCATGGTGTTATATCCTTTGACCTCTCTGTGGGTATATGTAGCAGGCAACAATTGTCATTTGTATGGGTGGTTCATACAGTGTCCAGTTGGTAAGGTGGCAACTGTAGGCACAGTGGCTGTTCCATATTGTGTGCACCTTCTACATATGTATCTTCCTATACATATATGTGTGTGTGTGTATGTGTAGTTACATATATATCTATATATATGTATATATATGTGTGTGTGTGTGTATTTGCATATATGTGTCTGTGTATATGTATCCTAGGAATGTTGATTGCTTCCACATTGTACATTCCCTATGCTAGCCAGACTGTACTGCATGATATGTTACTAATACCAGCCTAACATCATACAGGTGGGATGGAGTACTGTTAACATCTTGTGCCCATGTTGTGTCGGGTCCTGGGTATGGGATGTGCAACAGCTGGTGTTGTATTGCTGGACAGATGTATTTGGCTGTGGCGGGATATCTATACATACAAGACATATGTTGTTTGGGCCCCCTCAACCCCATTAATGCTACATGCGGACATATATGTTTTTGTTATGTTCCCATTTTTATCTACAGATAAAAGTCTGTATATACCTATGTAGATATATATTTATGCTTATATATATATATATATATATATATATATATATATATATATATATATATATATATATATATATATATATATATATATATACATATAGATGTAGACATATATATCTATAGATGTATGCATATGTATGTATATATGTTTATATATACATATATATATATATATATATATATATATATATATATATATATATATATATATATATATACAGAGACACACATACCTCTACATGTTGAAATGCATTTCCTGTGCTGTTGAGTGACTGGGCTGGATGATATGTTTGTGAAAATATCAGGGTTATGTGTATCTGACATGACTTAGTGGTAAATCACTTTGGCTATGGTCTGCAGGGTCCTGGGTTCGAGAATTGCAAAGGCTGTTTATTTTGTTGCTGGGCAGAACAAGGGCTGTTGGATACAGAGGGATTAAGGCACGTTTAAGCAGTTGTAAGTGGGTTTGTGCAGGTTTGCGCAGAGGTAAGCACTGCTAACTTCCAGTTACAGTTTCTTATACTGATTTAGCTTCTCAGTTGCTTAAACTGTGTAGGCATTGCTTACCCCCATGCAAACAGGCTTAAACCTGCTTACTGCTGCTTAAAAGTGCTTACTCTCACTTACCCCTGCGCTAATTTCTTTAAAAGAAGGGCAATAGTGAAAAAGGGGCACAAAGAGGGAAAGACAGTGAGTAAAATAGCTAGGGATGTGCAGGAGGGTGTAGGAAAGGTCCATAGCTGCCCATTTCTTCTACAGCAACAGCTGTGCATATACACTGATTTTGGAGGTAGATTTGGACACTCAAACCCCTGAGAGAGGGATGAGGACAACAGTAATATGTTGTGATGCCAATTAGACCAGATTACATGTGTCCAGTGGACACATGTGCGAAATGAACAGCTACGTATGGGGCGAGATTTTTTTTTTTTTTGGGGAACTGATTGCCCTTTTTTCAGGTGAGAGTGGGATGTTGGGGAGGGATAGTAGGTATCTTTGGGGAGGTAGTTTGGGTAGGTTAACAGATGAGACAAACAGGACATATACAGGGGTGGTATATGACACATGTGGGGGGTAAACACCTTGATGAAGAGGGGTGTTAGGAAATCAGAAGCCCATGGGCTCCCTAGTGGAAACAGTGGGACTGAGATCCCCACCCATGGGCACCCACCACTGTACCTTCACAGCCCTGAAGGTGGCTGCGCTGAGGGCTGAGTTGGAAATCCAGGCCAACCCTCTAGTCATGACACGTGGCCCCTGAGCTGACGTAGAAGATCTCCAAACTGCTGATCAAGCTCTTTTCACACCACGACCTGGACCTGGCAATGGGTGACAGCTTCCTGTCCGCTCCCGCACCCAGGGAGGTGAGCCCCATCCCCTGAAGTGGTTTCACCCGAAGGTGGTGCAGGACCAATGGACGAGGAGGTCCTGGGTTAGACCCCAGATGTGCTGGTGCCCAGTGCCATGGCCAGCTGAGGTGGGACAGGTGGGTCAGCTGGGACCCGCATTCCCATACGTGCTATGGTGTTTATGGTGTATCAACACATGTGGGTTAGTAATAGTCAACACATTCCAGAGTTAGGTATAACAGCATGCATAGATATTCCCATTAACCCACACACCAGATAAGGAACAGTTGCATAGCAAACGGAACACATGCATATATGGGACCACAGTGGTAATAACAACAGCATGCAGGTACGTTGATGGCACCATGCCACCAATGTCAGAGTATTTCAACATAGCACATGCATAAAAACAGATTTAAATAATTATCAACCAATAGGACATATGTCCCAACATAACAGTGGAGTCATCATATACCAGTTGAGGTTGGTATTTAGTGTATTGTTGGAGATATGGTGGGGGGGGGGGAGATGTCAATTAACAACTAGTATATTCCTGTAGTTCACATTACTTTCCTAGTCAGTGCTGTTATCTGCACCTTACAAGTATTACTACACTACCTATTGCCTTAGTTTGGACAGTGGTATGGCTGTCGTCATCTTTATACATGAACTGGTTTTACCTGCAATATGCACCTCTTACCTGGTATACCTGTGGAGGAGTTGTTTGTTAAAACTAACTAACTGTTTCTACACATACTCCCAGATTCCAAGTTGATGGTATGCACATACCTGTCCATCTCTTTTTGCACAGACTCTGGCCATGTCTTGACCACATGCAGGTGAACCCGGACATATGTAGACTATTGCCCTCTTCAACCTTTAGTGACTTACAACACTCTTATACAGGATTTCCTACACAGTTATATTATGTAGCACAGTGTGGGTGACAGTGATCAGTGATACCTTATTATTCAGAGCAACTGCAACACTCAAAATTCCATACAATACCAGAGTAAACAGTACCAGTACAGGGTATCAAGCTTTTATTTCTAGGCACAGTGTTTGTATCCGATGTACCTGTGGGAGCAATGTTTGTTAGCACTACCTGAATGTTGCCATACAAAGTACCAGATTTCACATTAATATTGTGCACATACATCTCACTCTGTTACTGTACACTCTCTGGTCACAGCTTGACAACATGGGGGTGTAAATGGGACATACATGGCCTATTACTGTCATAAGATTTTGGGAAGTTTCTAGTGTGACAGGTTTGTTCTCATAGATGTGTGATAATCACTTGTATTTCCTGTTTGCTGCCTATATGTCTGGGATCATCCCACTGATTTCCCAGGGGGGCAGGGTGACAGGCAGTAGATATGGGCAAATTTACTAGATATTCTGGACATATCTGTACAGTTGTGGGGTATGATTCTGTATGCCGACTACTACCACTCCCAGGATTCGAACCATGGCTGTGTGTGCTAAAAATACAACAGTTCATGTCTCAGTTGTATGTGCTATTCAGATTGTGTTGTTGGTCTTTTCACTATTCTCTGTCAATGTGTCTCTCAGTTGTACTAAGTGACCTCTGGGGATTGCACCAGTCATATACAGACATTCCTACACATTCTATTTATGTTGTACAGTGTGGGTAACAGTGCTTAATACAACAGTATTATTAAGTGATTGCAAATCTACATTACCATATGCAGCCAGAGTATACACATGCAGTCCAGCAGTTAGAACTTTATTGTCAGGCTATTATGCTTTTTTTTACATACCAATTATATGAGACTCTTCCTGCCATATTCTCCAGTGTATCCTGTACTTGCCTTAAAACAATACAGGTTTTATACTGGCAATTAATTTACTAATGCTTTTAGATTTATTTCCTATGACAGTACATGCAAGAGTATTACTAACCTGCCTCGCATCGCAACCTCTGCAGGTGACAGCCATGGGACTCCTGGTTCGCGGCCCCCTCACTTGCCGCTGTGGAGGACATAAGAGGAATATTTAGCCCTACCTATCCATAATATTCATGAGCTGGCAATTATTAAACACGTAGTGGAGTTATACTTACACACAGCTGGGACCTCACCTGTCGTCCTAGTCTGTTGGATCCACTGATCCAAGAGATACCCCTTTTTCCGCTTCAGGTCGGCATAGTAATGCCTGACCTGCTCACCAGATCGGGGTATGCCAGTGGCATTGGTGAGGTCACGGGCGAGATGGTCCCAGGCTTCCGCCTTATATTGGGAACCCTGGTACTGGCCCTGCAGCAGTCTCTGCTCATGGTCATTGACAAAGAGTCCTGCCATGACTCTGTTCTCCTGGATGCCCCAGGGCTGCACCCGGAAACACACTCCCTCTCCCCTTTCTGCCATGGTGCCTGCAAGAGGAAGCTACAACCATTTATGAGATGTATTCCCTCCTGATGGGTTTAAGTAGGGCTGAATTTCTGCACTTTGCCATGATTGGATGGTTTTGAAAAGGCTAAGCTATTGGCAAACCTGCTTACCTAAGGTTGGCATTGTTTAAAAGAGTATACCACTGGGTACATTGAGTTAGCTGGCCTACACATTGCTTACACCTCCTAACCTGGCCTGTGCAATGCTTAGCATTGCTTAAAATTGATTTTGCATTATATTTGCTTTTTGGCATTGATTTATTATTCATTACATCTTATATATATATATATATATATATATATATATATATATATATATATATGTCTGGTATCCATGATTCATGTGCACGTTCACTGTATGGGGTCCTTGTGTTTAGTAGGGGACTTCAACATTCTATTACATTTACACCTCACATCTGAGCTTACTTCAGTACTCCAGTTCACATATTTATGTTATGTAGTAGGTTATAGAATATATGAATGTATACCGATTCCTTTTACATGTTCAGTTTTACTATAGTCAGGGTTTGTTTGGGGATACCTCACTCTTATGTACTGCTGTGATGGCTTGGTGGCTAACTACTGTGACTATAGTGTACAGGGTTCTGGGTTCAAGATCTGCAAAGGCTGTTTATTTTGTTTCTGGCCAGAACAGTGGCTGATGCAGGTGTAAGTGGGTTTGCACAGGTTTGCGTGATGGTAAGCACTGCTAACCTTCGGTTAAAGATGCTTACAGAGAGTTAGCTTCCATATTGCTTAACCTGTGTGCGCATTGTTTACCCCCGTGCAAATGGGCTTATACCCACTTACTAGTGCTTACATATGCTTACTCCCACTTACCACAGTAATGTCTAATGGTTCTTGGGAAGGTGGGGGATTTGGAAGCTGTATGGAGTTATCATTCATTACACATTTTACCTTCCATTTGTATCCATGATTCTGTGTACATATACTGTATGGGGCACATGTGATTATCTGTGGACTTTGCAACATTATGACACTGACACCTCACATCTGCATTTAATGCAGTTCTCCAGATCACAAATATATGTTATTTAGTAGGTTATGCAACTAAAATTTTGGTCATAACGTGATCTGACAATGAAAATGGAATGTGCTGTAGTGGGACTCGAGCCGGAATGCCTGCTCATAAGGCAAATGATCTGCCCACTGCACTATTGCTATACTGCTTAGTTTGCATATATCTTCCTTTTTATCTTCTTCAGCCATTTAAGCTGCATTAACTGTAGCTAAGCGTTGGGCAAACCCGCGCACCTATGGTTAGTTTTAATCAGTTTCATAAAAATAAAAATGTTATTTTTATATTGTCTGTGTTTACTATTGCTGCTGTACATGTGGGGGGATGTTGCTGAGGGTATGCAGACACCTATGAGTGGTCTCGCTCATTCTTTTGGGCTTTCTGCTGTTCTTCATTGTGGGGGTGTGTATATTCTGAGAGCTCTACTCTCAGACATGCCCCCTGCACTCTTACACACTCCGTGTAAGATTAGGAGCTCAGGCAGTGCACCTTCATTAATATGTATGGCACGCTGCCATCCTGCTCCAAAATGGCTGCTTCCATGCAGGACTAAGCTAGTCCTGCATGGAAGAATAGTAAATCCGGGGGATAGTTGCCAAGTCTATAAACTGTGTAGGTATTTGTCCAATAGTCAAGCTTTTGTTATTAAATGTACTGGTAAAAGTATAGATACTAAGGGTAGGTTTACTTGAAATCAAAGAATGTGGTTTATTTTGCCCATTTTGATACCTACAAGGCATTTTATGTTGGCAAGACCAATAGCTCTTTGTCATAAAGGGTTTAGAACATGCATTAGTATTAGAAAAAAAGATTTGAATAATGTTTTAGCGAAGCATAGCCTTTTGTGTAATACTTTTTAAAAAATATAGTTTCTTTGTTTTAGATAGTATGCATAGTGTAGATTGTGGAGGTAATTTAATTAGCATTTTTGAATGTAAAGAAGTTTTGTGGCAGATTCTTTTAGATGTTGATAGGTGACCTGGTCTAAATTAAAGTGTTAATATCAAATTTTGCTCAAAAAACACATATAATTTTGAATATAGAGTTTTGTTGGATGTTTTTTAATTGTATGTGATTGGTTTGTTATGTGCATGTGACACTGTTGTCAGTTTGGTGTCTGTGTACACAAGTTGGTCTCATGACGTTCTTTGTTACACATTAAAGAGTGAAAGTGCTTACCAATACTTTTTTTGTGGCCAGTTTTCTGGTTTATCCAACAATGCTGTAGTGGTAATATTTTTTGTTTCCAGGAATCCCTGTTACTGCCATGCACCAAGGGGGCATAGTGAACTACAGGAGTCCATTATCAGATGTCTTGTATTTTTTTAGTATGCCTATTTAAATCCAGTATCCTAATGCAGTAAGCTTCTGATTCACTAGCTGCTCTCATTTTCACAGTCTCTCACAATATTAAGTCCCTGCTTTATACCATGCTAATTTTAGGCTCTTAGTAAAGTGATTATATTAACAAAGGAATTTATCACAGCTATCTCTAAACTGTTACCTTAATACATTATTCTATGAACCATAAAAGGAGTTAATCAGCTCATCCTGAAGCCACGGACACAAGTGTAAAATATGCTAATGCATGGCATCTTTGATGCTTGTAACAGGACTAGTCTGCACCACACTACACTGTCAAGTTTAAAATATGCTAATGCATGGCATCTTTGATGCTTGTAACAGGACTAGTCTGCACCACACTACACTGTCAAGTTTAAAATATGCTAATGCATGGCATCTTTGATGCTTGCAACAGGACTAGTCTGCACCACACTACATTGTCTTTTCAGAATGTCCTGTTCCTGCACTGTTATACATGTTAGATAATATGCAAATGTACTTTCATGAACACGAGGCTGCTGTTCTTCTCCTCAGGCAGAGGCAAGAGAGTGACCGCGGCAGCTTCCAGTCCTCAGAACAGCATAGCTCCTGTATGGTGTCTTAGGGAGAGGAACATTTTCTTCCTTCTTCAGGACTTTCAGAGAACCTGATGTCCCAGTATGATAGCACTGTGTACAAGGAGAATGTCTGGCATAAGCCTGATGTTCCAGTGTGATAGCATTGTGTACACAGAGAATGCCTGGCATAAGCCTGATGTTCCAGTGTGATAGCACTGTATACAAGGAGAATGCTTGGCATAAGCCTGATGTTCCAGTGTGATAGCACTTTATACAAGGAGAATGCCTGGCATAAGCCTGATGTTCCAGTGTGATAGCACTGTATAGAAGGAGAATGCTTGGCATAAGCCTGATGTTCCAGTCTGATAGCACTGTGTACAAGGAGAATGCCTGGTATAAGCCTGATGTTCCAGTGTGATAGCACTGTATAGAAGGAGAATGCTTGGCATAAGCCTGATGTTCCAGTGTGATAGCACTGTGTACAAGGAGAATGCCTGGTATAAGCCTGATGTTCCAGTGTGATAGCACTGTATACAAGGAGAATGCTTGGCATAAGCCTGCTGTTCCAGTGTGATAGCACTGTGTACAAGGATAATGCCTGACATAAGCCTGATGTTCCAGTGTGATAGCATTATGTACAAGGAGAATGCCTGGCATAAACCTGATGTTCTAGTGTGATAGCACTGTGTACAAGGAGAATGCCAGGCATAAGCCTGATGTTCCAGTGTGATAGCATGTGTACACAGAGAATGCCTGGCATAAGCCTGATGTTCTAGTGTGATAGCATTATGTACAAGGAGAATGCCTGGCATAAGCCTGATGTTCTAGTGTGATAGCACTGTGTACAAGGAGAATGCCTGGCATAAGATTGATGTTCCAGTATGATAGCACTGTGCACAAGGAGAATGCCTGACATAAGCCTGATGTTCCAGTATGATAGCATTATGTACAAGAAGAACGCCTGGCATAAGCCTGCTGTTCCAGTATGATAGCACTGTGTACAAAGAGAATGCCTGACATAAGCCTGATGTTCCAGTGTGATAGCACTGTGTACAAGGAGAATGCCTGACATAAGCCTGATGTTCCAGTGTGATAGCACTGTGTACAAGGAGAATGCCTGGCATAAGCCTGACACTCCAGTATGATAGCATTATGGACAAGGAGAATGCCTGGCATTAAGCCTGATGTTTCAGTATGATAGCACTTTGTACAAGGAGAATGCCTGGCCTAAGCCTGATGTTTCAGTATGATAGCATTGTGTGCAAGGAGAATGCCTGTCATAAGCTTGCCAGGACGATGAGTGATGTTATTGGCATAATCCATTATGGTGAGTAGTGAAGGCATCATTTTAGTGATGTGTGGTGGCTTCTACCTTTCTTGCGTAGCTGGTGGTAAGCAGGGATTAGGGATAAACAGACAGAAGTTTAAGTGTAATCATTGTTTCCTTTTCTTTTCACAGGTTTACCTCTGTGCTAAGTTCCTTTTACTTTGTCTTATAGCAGCTGAGGAGAGACAAGCTATCATGGAGGGATATCACAGGACACAAGATCACATCTACAAGCAGCAAGGTACATTTTCTATGTGCACTACTACACTGTACATGCTGAATATTTTATGTAAAATATGTTTGGACTAAGATGTCTACAGGTCAAGTTGTGATGGTGGTGGTGGTGATGTCAGTGGAGAGGTATCAGTCACCTCAGCCTGCACTTGCTATCATCTTTGGTGCTGGCTTACCAGTAGTTGACAGGCCTGCCTCTTCGCAGTGGCACAGAGGTCCCTGATGAAGGTGATGTAGAGGGCTCACCAGTGGACTGCATGGCCACTATTCAGGAGGAAAGTGAAGGCTTCTCCTTTCATAATAGGCTACAGTGGCCCCTGTGATCTCCTGGTGACATTTTCCTAGGCTGGTGCCTGTGCCAACAGCTGTAAATCTGCCTCACAACCATGGACCATCTCCTGGACTGGCTGGCTCTGCTGTGTAGCTGACAGGCCTTGACCATCAGGCCATCAGAAACATGTCCTGCAAATGACATCAGCCTGGCCTATAATTCATCAACATACCTAAATCTTTTCTCCAGCCATGTGCTCTCTTATTTTTTCTTTCAGTTCCCCTTCCTTATTTGTTGTACAGTGCTCCCCATTACCAAGTATTCACCCTTTGTTTGCATGTGTCCATCCACTGCTGTCCCAACCCTTTAGTATTAGTAGCACCTCTTTCTGACTATATCTGTATTTTAGGGTTTTGTGTCCCTACAACATTCTCTTCTCCCTCTGGCCTCATACAACCATTCTTTGCTACCTTCCCCATCTACATTTCCTCTTTTTATATGAAAAATTGCTGGAGTCTTTCCCACAAAAAAGGTATATGCCCTTCTCCATCCAACCCCTCCTTCATTCTGGATACCCTTGTGTGCATTCCTTTGCTTGCTATTGCCCCTTTTCTAACATTGCTATCTCCTGCTTTCCTTGCCACTTATAGGATGAACTGAGTTGACACTTTGTTATGTGTAACCACCTTTGGGCTGTGTGGCACAGTATGTTTGGCATGATTTGGTAGTGCATTGTGGTCTTGAGTGCTCATAACATTTAGTATGCCCTTCCTTTTGTTCACCTTGTTAGAACAACTCTTCCCATAATCCTGTCTAATGCTACTTGACCCCAAAATAAGGACTCTCTCATTCATTGTGCATTCCTTTTCTCAAATACTGGCACAATGCAAACCCTAATGCATATCTGGACAAATATGAGCTGTGTCACTTTTCTATCCATCATAACCACAGTTAAAGGAATAGAAATATTGTTTCCTCAGTACAGCTGAAGGATTCAAATACTGACTTCTCATTATTTTGATGTATTCATAAAAATCATATATTTTACTTCAAGCAGTAACCAGGAAATTAAAAAATGTACCTTAAATAGTGATACTATATACATTATTTAGGGATTCATTATGATTAATTGTGTGTTTTAGTTGACATATGATTAATGTAAATCAAAATGTTTAATCGATCAGAAATCCACATTTAAAAACCAAGACACTTCTGAGGCTGCAAAACCCATAAAACAATTCTTTTTGTAGGTGACGACAAGGAGACAAGCCCACATACCACTAATCTTTAGATATACCTACTATGAGGTCACACAAAAAGAGAAGAGCGAGAGTAGAACTCCACTTCATCCTCTTTTCAGACTCCACAGTGCAGTCAGTGTTTGATCAAGCCAGTCCAAATGCAATGAAAATGTTGACTACATGAAGCTAGTGGTCTATCTGAGTTAAGATTCCAAGACTCTCTGTTTAGGGCTGCAATAAACAGTAGGTTTTCCATTATTTCATATCTAAATAAGTAGTGTTTTGGAGCACAGTGTGATCCTTCTTTAACAGTTTGTGCAAATAATAGTATAAGCACAGTTAGTCATTGATTATCACTAGAGGTATGTTATGCACTAACTTTCAAACTCTAGCCAATTTAACTGTTTGTGAAAATAATAGTATAAGCACAAATAGTCATTGATTATCACTAGAGTTATGTTATCATCCAGGAAAAAAGAGGTCATTGTTCCCCTCTACTCATCACTCATTAGACCCATTATAGAGTACAATGCCCCTTTTGGTATGTACATCACAAGACATCTACAACAACTGGAAAGGCCACAGAAATATCTCACAAAAAGGATTACCGGCCTCAAAGAGATGCCCTACGCAGACCGACTCAAAAAACTGCAGCTTTACTCTGTTGCATATCGCCTACTCAGAGGCAATCTCTGCCTAACACACAAAGCTATGTAAAACCCAGAGCTTTTAGACATGCTCCACTTAAAGAAATCTCAATCCCTACGAGCTACACACTCTAGGGGCCTAAACCTCATCACCACAATAAACAGAACATGCTGGAGGGATAGATTACTGTCCCAGAGATTTCCCATACTCTGGAACAAACTACCTATCTATATCAAACAAAGCTCCTCATTAGCACTGTTCAAGAAAAATCTTGATGATTGGATGGGAGATAGGAAATTCTCCCCGGGGATCACTTCTGTGGCTCTGCTCGACAGTGGCACAGGAAAATAATTTTCTTGGGTGGTGAAAGCCAGGGTACCTTTCTTTGGCTAGGCTTATATAGGCCCTACAGCCAATAGCCTAGTACCTATCTATGAATCTATGAACCTATATACTAAAATTTTCAAACGCTAGCCAATTTAATTGTTTGTGAAAATAATAGTGTAAGCACAATTAGTCATTGATTATCACTAGAGGTATGTTATGTACTAAATTTTTGAAACTCTAGCCAATTTTACTGTTTGTGAAAATAATAGTGCAAGCACAATTAGTCATTGATTTTCATTAGAGGTATGTTATGTACTGCCTTTCAAAGTCTAGCCAATTTAACTGTGAAAATAATAGTGTAAACACAATTAGTCATTGATTATCACTAGAGGTATGTTATGTACTAAAATTTTCAAACTCTAGCCAATTGTATATCAAAAGTTACACAGATTAGTTAAGTATAGTAAGTATTTAATAACACAGAAATGTGCATTACATTTATGTGCATACAGTTTCTAAAATTATGTCTTAAAAATCACTATATTGTTCCTGAGATATGCTGCCATGTACACATATAAAAAACAGGAGTGTGCTTTCATTTGTTAAATAAAACTACAGATAAATTGTAATGCCTGTGAGTTCATTTTAGGGAGCATGTTGTTTGACTGACGACACTTTAATTGAAGGATTTTTTGCAGTATCTAGCAACTGTTACAATAAATAATTAATGTTTTTAATGTTTCTTTTGGAAACTGTAATTCAGAATGAGTGGCATGGAATGTAACATTTCTTTAGTGTGTGTGTGTATTTCAGGTATTTTGGGCATTGAGATCTATCTTCACCACTGTGTTTTACTGTTTTTTAATTGAAAGCAGAAAGTGATGTCTACTCTTTCTCCTCAATTTTATGATCATGCAGTTACTATTAATAAAGAATGATAGTATGTGAGCTGAGAGTGTTTGTTTTTTTTTTGGGGGGGGGGGCTTGCTTCCCTACAAAAAGCATTGCTTTTCTGTGTTTTGGGGGATTTCAATGGAACTGCATTTCTGTATAGAGTAATGCAGTTTTAGTAGTTTTGTTTCACTGGTAATAAATTGAGTCATTGAAATTCAGTGCTACAACATAAATCCTTGATTTTATTTCCTTTCTTCTGTGCCGACAAAAGGAAAGAAGAGGGTGGGCAAAGTTTTGTCTCATTTGGTTGCTCTTTACAGTAATGAAGTTTATGATAAAATGTTGCATGGTCAGAGTTAGAAGTTAACTAAGGACAGTAAATAAAACCGAGTATCCACCAAGGCTTGCAGCATACAAACTTTTATTACAGAAAACAGGATAAGAGCTTTCACACCAAATGGTGCCTCATCAGATCCACAAAAACAACTAGTAGCCAGCCATATTCATATCAATATAAATATATTAAGCAATTAAACAATTAAAATCATTGATGTGATCTGCGTTTTTTAATAAGGGTTTTAAAGGGACTACAGCATTTATACCAGGATGCTTATCTGCCTGCAATTTCATAATCCATTTAGTCTCTGTGAATTCCAACTTATAATTATAGTCTCCCCTTCTTGGGCCTATTGGTATCAATTCCAGGACCATAAATGCAAATAGGTGATTTGGGTATAAAGAGATATGCTTAGCAAGTGCATTAGATAAATTTTTATGCCTAATGTCACCTAGATGTTGCAAAATGCGTCCTTTCAACATTCTTAAGGTCTTCCCAATGTAGAACGCAGTGCAGTGCCTACATCTGGCTAAGTAAACCAGTCCCTTAGATTTACAATTTGCATAAAATCTAGCTTTAAAAGCAACATTTATGCTAGCATGCTTAAATTCACAATCCTTACAAATAAAAACACAGGCTTTACAAGCCCTACATGGAAAAGTGCCTAGTCTATTAGATGTCATTGGCAAAAAAGTAGCAGATTTAAAACACTGTTGTCTTTTTAAAGATAAATTATTTTTAAAAGTAAATGATGGTTTATTACCTACTATATTACTAACTTTCTCATCTGATGATAAAATAGGCCAATACTTACTAATTAAATCACAAATATGGTGAATGTTATTTCCATATGTTAAAGGTAGCCTAAGATGAATATTATCATTCCTACTTCATGTGTCCCCATATCCAAAACTCCACCTATTTTATCAAAATAGGGCTTCCCCCTAGTTCCACGTATTAAGTTTGTTTCCTTACGTACTTTTTACACATTATCCTTCCTGTACCCTCTCATCACTAAATCTCCTTCTAATTCAGATGCATCTGCAAGATATTCACTATCTTGTGCATTTAATCTAGATATACGTAAAAATTGTCCTTTGGCAATATTGTTAAAAATATGCCTGGGGTGCATGCTCATCTGGTGCAATAAAGCATTCTTTCTGCATGATTCCTAAAAAGCGAGCTCTGAAGAGGGCCATTGATTAGTGTTATCTTGGTGTCTAGAAAATTTATCGAATCCCGAGAATATTTCATGTCAAATCTAAAACATTCACTATTTGATTCAAGATAGTGCACAAATTCAATTATAGCATCAGCTGCACCCTGCCATAAAATAAAAACATCATCTGCAAACCTTTTATAATATAAAAGATGTTCAGAAAATGCATGGTTAGACAGGACCATCCTGGCCTCCCAGTCTGCCAATACCAGATTGGCATAACTGTTCGCACAGGGGGTCCCTATCGCAACGCCCTTCTTCTGCCCATAAACAGTATCTCTAAATAAAATGATGTTGTTATCCAAGACAGTTTCTATCAATGACCCCAGTAAGTCTACATGTACCCTATTGTAATCAGAGTTGGTCATCAGAAATCTTTTTTAAAAAGTTATGCCCATATCATGTGGTATAACGGTAAAAATAGTCTGTATATCCATGGTGACTAATAATGTATCATCAGCAAGTGTACCATGGACTCTATTAAAGGCACCCAAACTGCTCAAAAAGTGCTCAGTATCTTTCAGCACTGCTGCAGCTTTCTCCAATGTTTTTTAAGCTGACTTTCAATATAAATAGAAATAAATTCAGTGACCTACCCTCTCCTCGATACTATGGGGCGGAAGCTGGGGCTAGTTAATGACTTATGAACTTTTGGAAGTCCATGAAGAATAAGCAGGAGTGGTTTGCTGACCTGCATAAATTCATACAAATCCTTGCTTATTACTTCATACATAAGCAATTCATACAATTCATCTTGTTCCCCCTTAATAATCACAGATACCTTGCTTTGTATTATCAATTCATACATGTCAACATCACTAAGTAATTCATACATGCTTAAAACATAAGAGTTAGAGTCCAGAATTACTGCTGCTCCACCATTGTCAGTGGGGTGTTTCGTGATATTGTCATTATTTCGGAACTCTTGTAGAGCCATACACTCATAGGTTCATAGGTTCATAGGTTTATACTAGGCTATCTGCCCTAAGGCATTTATAAGCCTAGCCCAAATTATTGTGGCTTACGCCACCCCTTATATGAAAAAATACTGTGCCCATTAGTTTGTTGTGCCTCTGTCCAGCAGTGACCCAGAGATGATTCCCGGGGTAAACCTACGATCTCCCATCCACAGGTCTAGATTTCTCTTGAACAGAGTCAGCGAGGTGCTCTGCCTCACATGGACCGGGATTTTATTCCACAGCATAGGGAGTCTCTGAGTGATAAATCTATCCCTCCAGCACGTCCTATTTATATCCGTGCTAAGGTTTAAGTCGCTTGCTCTAGTGGTTTTGGTGGATTTGGATTTTTTGAGGTGGAGCATGTCCATTAATTCCGGGTTGGACATGGCCTTGTATGTCAGGCACATGTCACCTCTGAGCAGACGGTATGCGACTGAATAGAGCTGGAGTTTCTTCAATCTGGCAGCATATGACAGATTTTGGAGTCCCTTTATCCTTTTGGTGAGGAACTTTATCTTTAGCTAAATTGAAAAAATTCCCCTTACCTGTATCAATATCACATAGTTCTCTTCCCATGACTTTAATAAAAGTCTCAGGTACAGGCGTAAGAATAAAAATGAGCAAACTGGAATGTTTTAAGCCATCTGAAACATTAGATTGTTCTCCAAACATCAATTTCAAAGCAATATTCCTTACAAATAATCGTATATCCAACATAATATCACTTATCTGCATTGGTCGAGCAGGCACAAAATTCAGGCCTTTACTTAAAAGGCTTATCTGTGCCATAGTTAAGTCAGTATTTGACAGATTAAATACTAAAGATGGTTCCTCTTGCAGCTCACACCTTCCACATAGTGATTGTTCTTCATGGAGGACTTCCGTCTCTTCTGGCCTCAACTGAAGCTCCACCCTCGTATTGGTTGCTGAGCTAACTTGAAAGGAGCCAGAAAATTAGAATATACATTATCCAAAGATGTTACACTGCTGTTAATTTTAGGTCTAGTTGCACTATCAGTGGTTTTCTGTATTGGTTCTAGCATGGAATCAGATGCATTATCCACACTAACTACAGATGACAAGACAGGAATTATCTGCTGCTCTCTTTCTATGATATTAGATTCATTGGGGGAGCACTGCTGATTTGCTTCCCAAACAGTGGGGATCTCAGAGGCATTGCCAACATTCGATGATGTTGTCCATTCATTAATGTCTGGGAGGCATTGCCAAAATCTGATGATATCGTCCATACATTAGAGGTCTGAGAGGCATTGCCAACATCCAATGGTGTTGTCCGTTCGGACCCTCGAGGCCAAACAAAGATATGGCCTCTTTTGAAATCAGCTAGATCCCTTTCTAATTTCTTTTTCTTCAGCAATTGCAATCTATCGTCATAGGCTGAGACTTTCAGCAGCACACTATCAATCTCTGTAATAAACAGAGCTTTTGTATAATTGTCACACAGCTCCTTTTGCAGAGCTTCCATCCGCTCCAACAGTTCTCTTTCTTGCGGGCTAAAAAAATCATTCAGGAGCTTGATGTAATTAAAGCTTAGCTCCATGTTTAACATTTGCCATTATTTCAATAATTCGGGGAATGCGTTACCATACGTGGGCATATGAAGAATTCGCAGCCCTCTAGATACCACTTTATAATGCAGGCATGCCTCCATATCGAGCCGTTGCCACTGCATTCTTTTCAATTTAAATAAACCAGTCTCAAAGTCTCTTAAAAGAGTGTTAAACTTGCCCCGAGCCTGAAGATCTAAAATAGTAGGTTCAGTCGATAAAGAGCAGCATAAAAGCGGGTTGACACCCATAATACTTAGATTTTTAAAACGTTGTTGCTGTGAAATCCCCGCATTGGGACGATAATCCAACTCAATATCAGTGTGCTCAGCCATGTGCTGCAGGGTATTCACAAATCCAAGCAAAATAAAAACAAAAATACCCAAAGCAACTAAAGGTGCTCAGTTCAACAGTAAAAACAATGAAAGTAAATAAAACCGAGTATCCACCAAAGTTGACTACTAGTTGTTTTTATGGATCTGATGAAGCACCATTTGGTGTGAAAGCGCTTATTCTGTTTTCTGTAATAAAAGTTTGTATGTTACAAGCCTTGGTGGATACTCCGTTTTATTTACTTTCATTGTTTTTACTGTTGAACTGAGCATCTTTAGCTGCTTTGGGTATTTTTGTTTTTATTTTGCTTGGATTTGTGAATACCCTGCAGCACATGGCTGAGCACACCGATATTGAGCTGGATTATCACCCCAATGCGGGGATTTCACAGCAACAATGTTTTAAAAATGTATTATGGATGTCAATCCTTCTTTTATGCTGCTCTTTATCGACTGAACCTACTATTTTAGATCTTCAGGATCGGGGCAAGTTTAACACTCTTTTAAGAGACTTTGAAACTGGTTTATTTAAATTGAAAAGAATGCATAGGCAGCGGCTCCATATGGAGGCATGCCTGCATTATAAAGTGGTACCTAGAGGGCTGCGAATTCTTCGTATGCCCATGTATGGTAACGCATTCCCCGAATTATTGAAACAATGGCAAATGTTAAACATGGAGCTGTGCTTTAATTACATCAAGCTCCTGAATGATTTTTTTAGCCCGCAAGAAAGCGAACTGTTGGAGCGGATGGAAGCGCTGCAAAAGGAGCTGTGTGACAATTATTTAGAAGCTCCATTTATTACAGAGATTGATAGTGTCCTGCTGAAAGTCTCAGCATATGATGATAGATTGCAATTGCTGAAGAAAAAGAAATTAGAAAGGGATCTAGCTGATTTCAAAAGAGGCCATATCTTTGTTTGGACTCGTGGGTCCGAACGGATAACACCATTGGATGTTGGCAATGCCTCTCAGACCTCTAATGTATGGACAATATCATCAGATGTTGGCAGTGCCTCCCAGAATTTTAATGAACGGACAACATCATCGAAAGTTGGCAATGCCTCTGAGATCCCCACTGTTTGGGAAGCAAATCAGCAGTGCTCCCCCAATGAATCTAATATCATAGAAAGAGAGCTGCAGATAATTCCTGTCTTGTCATCTGTAGCTAGTGTGGACAATGGGTCTGATTCCATGCTAGAAGCAATACAGAAAATCACTGATAGTGGAGCTAGACCTAAAATTAACAGCAGTGTAACATCTTTGGAAAATGTATATTCTAATTTTCTAGCTCCTTTCAAGTTACCCAGCAACCAATACGAGGGTGGAGCTTCAGTCGAGGCCAGAAGAGACGGAAGTCCTCCATGGAGAACGAACACTTTGTGGAAGGTGCGAGCTGCAAGAGGAACCATCTTTAGTATTTAATTTATCAAATACTGACTTAACTATGGCACAGATAAGCCTTTTAAATAAAGGCCTGAATTTTGTGCCTGATCGACCAATGCAGATAAGTGATATTATGTTGTATATATGATTATTTGTAAGGAATATTGCTTTGAAATTGATGTTTGGAGAACAGTCTAATATTTCAGATGGTTTAAAGTGCTCCAGTTTGTTCATTTTTATTCTTACGCCTGTACTTGAGACTTTTATCAAAGTGATGGAAAGAGAACTATGTGATATTGACACTGGTCAGGGGAATTTTTTCAATTTAGCTAAAGATGAGTGTATGGCTCTACAAGAGTTACGAAATAATGACAATATCACGATACGCCCCACTGATAAAGGTGGAACAGCAGTTATTCTGGACTCTAACTTTTATGTTTTAAGCATGTATGAATTACTTAGTGATGTTGACAAGTATGAATTAATAATACAAAGCAAGGTATCTGCGATTATTAAGGGGGTACAAGATGAATTGTATGAATTGCTTATGTATGAATTAATAAATAAGGATTTGTATGAATTTATGCAGGTCAGTGAACCACTCCTGCCTATTCTTCATGGACTTCCAAAAGTTCATAAGTCATTAACTAGCCCTAGCTTCCACCCCATAGTATCGAGGAGAGAGTGGGTCACTGAATTTATTTCTATTTACATTGAAAGTCAGCTTAAAAAACATTGGAGAAAGCTGCAGCAGTGCTGAAAGATACTGAGCACTTTTTGAGCAGTTTGGGTGCCTTTAATAGAGTCCATGGTACACTTGCTGATGATACATTATTAGTCACCATGGATATACAGACTCTTTTTACCGTTATACCACATGATATGGGCATAACTTAAGATTTCTGATGACCAACTCTGATTACAGTAGGGTACATGTAGACTTACTGGGGTCGTTGATGGAAATTGTTTTGGATAACAACATCTTTTTATTTAGAGATACTGTTTATAGGCAGAAGAAGGGCGTTGCGACAGGGACCCCCTGTGCGAACAGTTATGCCAATCTAGTATTGGCAGACTGGGAGGCCAGGGTGGTCCTGTCTAACCATGCATTTTCTGAACATCTTTTATATTATAAAAGGTTTGCAGATGATGTTTTTATTTTATGGCAGGGTGCAGCTGATGCTATAACTGAATTTGTGCACTATCTTGAATCAAATAGTGAATGTTTTAGATTTGACATGAAATATTCTCGAGATTCGATAGATTTTCTAGACACCAAGATAACACTAATCAATGGCTGTCTTCAGAGCTTGCTTTTTAGGAAATCATGTAGAAAGAATGCTTTATTGCACCAGAGGAGCATGCACCCCAGGCATATTTTTAACAATATTGCCAAAGGGCAATTTTTATGTATATCTAGATTAAATACACAAGATAGTGAATATCTTGCAGCTGCATCTGAATTAGAAGGAGATTTAGTGATGAGAGGGTACAGGAAGGACAATGTGGAAAAAATACACAAGGAAATGAACTTACTATGTGAAACTAGGGGGAAACCATATTTTGATAGGATAGGTGGAGTTTTGGATATGGGACACACACAAAGTAGGAATGATAATATTCATCTTAGGTTACCTTTAACATATTGAAATAACATTCACCATATTTGTGATTTAGTTATTAAGCATTGGCCTATTTTATTATCAGATGAGAAAGTTAGTAATATAGTAGGTAATAAACCATCATTTACATTTAAAAATAATTTATCTTTAAAAAGACAACTGTGTTTTAAATCTGCTACTTTTTTGTCAATGACATCTAATAGACTAGGTACTTTTCCATGTAGGGTTTGTAAAGCCTGTGGTTTTATTTGTAAGGATTGTGAATTTAAGCATGCTAGCATAAATGTTGCTTTTAAAGCTAGATTTTATGCAGATTGTAAATCTAAGGGACTGGTTTATTTAGCCAGATGTAGGCACTGCACTGCGTTCTACATTGGGAAGACCTTAAGAATATTGAAAGAACGCATTTTGCAACATCAAGGTGACATTAGGTGTAAAAATGTATCTAATGCACTTGCTAAGTATATCTCTTTATACCCAGATCACCTGTTTGAATTTATGGTCCTGGAATTGATACCAATAGGCCCAAGAAGGGGAGACTATAATAATAAATTGGAATTAGCAGAGACTAAATGGATTATGAAATTGCAGGCAGATAAGCCTCCTGGTATAAATGCTTTAGTCCCTTTAAACACTTATTAAAAAACACAGGTTACATCAATGATTTTAATTGTTTAATTGCTTAATAGATTTATATTGATATAATTGTGGTTGACTTCTAGTTGTTTTTGTCGATCTGATGAAGCACCATTTGGTGTGAAAATGCTTATCCTGTTTTCTGTAATAAATGTTTGTATGCTGCAAGCCTTGGTGGATACTCGGTTTTATTTACTTTCATTGTTTTTACTGTTGAACTGAGCACCTTTAGCTGCTTTGGGTATTTTTGTTTGTATTTTGCTTGGATAAGTTAACTAAGGACAGTAGACTATCAGTGAGCATGAATAAGCTTGTAGCGATAGTTCCTGAGGAAGCCACAATGAAAGAAATCGCACTGCTGTTGGCTGTAGCTAGTGTAACGACAAAGCTGAAAGTTGTAGTTTTCTTATTATACAGCTCTATGGAAGCATTGTACATAGAACATAGATAAAGCATTACTGAATCCATCAGCTGGATCACTTTGCTAGAAGAATTACCAATGGAATAGCAAGGTCATGTAGAAGAGATGGAAAATAGGTTGAAATTTGTTCTAAAGCAGAGAAAAAAATCCCTCCTTCAATTAGCTGAAGAGATGAAGGACCTTCAGCTCTGCAACAATATATGAATTTTTGAAGTGCATGAAAAAACAGAAGAGCATACTATGACTGTATATTTGGTGGGCTGTTTGAAATTTTTCTTTCATTTTAAACAACATTTCTGTGGCCTAGTTTTTTTGGAAAATCTCATAGCTCTTTGCAACTATCACCAGTTTCAACCAACTCCAAAATCCACGACTATTGTCTACTGTCTGCTTACTTACAGGGCAGTAGTAAGCTTTTATGGGCAGCAAGGTCCTGTTCCCCATGTGGTGGCAGGATCTCATTATTTATTTTGATAATGGCATATGTGAGTGAGATTTTAGAAAAAAAGAAGACTTTTAACGTGTCTTTTAAAGCTGCCGAAGACTAAGAAGAATTTCATAAGACACAAGTGTAACAGGAGAAGTAGATCAAAGGCAATAGACCAGGAGAAGGAACAAACTTGAAGACCACAGAGCTGACGCCACCAATTTTAAATAAATCCAAAACTGGTCTTTAATTGTAGAAAAACAACACACTAGTACCACGTATCACAAGCGCTTTCGCTCGGATGTTCCGAGCTTTTTCAAGTTAATGACAGAGTTTAAAACATCAGTTTAAATAGCTGCTTGTGTTAATTAACAATTAAATCATTTTGTAATTAAAGTATTATTCAATTACAACCCACCTATTCAGGTAGCAAGCTACACAACCAAGTACAAAAAAAACTTTCTTTGTAGCATCAAATAAATTAAATCACATTCTTTCATTCAGTTAAAATAAACTGGTGTTACATACATTATCTCCACTTAATTAATAAAATATGCTAGATACATTTAAAAATGTTACAAGCTTAGTAAAAAAAATAAGGTTTTTTTACTAAGCTTGTAACATTTTTAAATGTATCTAGCATATTTTATTAATTAAGTGGAGATAATGTATGTAACACCAGTTTATTTTAACTGAATGAAAGAATGTGATTTAATTTATTTGATGCTACAAAGAAAGTTTTTTTTGTACTTGGTTGTGTAGCTTGCTACCTGAATAGGTGGGTTGTAATTGAATAATACTTTAATTACAAAATGATTTAATTGTTAATTAACACAAGCAGCTATTTAAACTGATGTTTTAAACTCTGTCATTAACTTGAAAAAGTTCGGAACATCCGAGCGAAAGCGCTTGTGATACGTGATACTAGTGTGTTGTTTTTCTACAATTAAAGACCAGTTTTGGATTTATTTAAAATTGGTGGCGTCAGCTCTGTGGTCTTCAAGTTTGTTCCTGGTCCTGTTCTCTTATTGGTTTTGAATAGACCAGGAGAAACCAGACGGTTATAGGACTCCATCATGTCCTGGCTCACAGTGTCATTAGTGTTGTGAAAGAAGGCACACCGAATATGTGGAATTCTCTGTTATTGGTCCTTCCAACCCATCCTCAAAAAAGAAAAAAGAAGTATAAAGTATGGGGAACTTGAGAACTCAAACATTTGCAGCACTTGTACTGGGAACGTTGATATGCTAATAGTATCAGGGATTGACAATCATACATTTTATAATGTACCTTTGAACACTGATTTGTAATTTGGTCTTTATTGTTAAAATTCAAACAGTGTTAACATTTTTATAACTGAGGGATATTCTGTTTAATTCAAACAGAGCTGTAAAAATACAGTTATTTGCACTGTCCAACTAAACAATGATGTTTATCCCTTATTTTTCAAACTGATATCTTCTTCCATTTGAATAAGGCTAAAGGAACACATCTATTTTAGCCATGTTTCTATCAGAATGTGGCCCTCCTGAGAATGTGTATGTAAATCAAACATTTTTTCTGTCAGACTGTTGCTTCATTACTTAACCCAGTCAGGATTTATTTAGGAATCCTGAATTTTTATGTAGGAGTTTACTAGGGTATGGGCCCAAGTGTTATAATTCTCCTGTGTATTATATGACAGGGGGTGGTGCAGTGTTGCAGAGGATAGCATTGTTGCCTCACAGCAAGAGATTCTCCAGTTCGATTCTCAGCTGGGGTTCCTTCTGTGCAGAGTCTGCATGTCTTCCCTGTGTTCGCATGGATTTCCTCCAGGTCCTCCAATTTTCTCCCACATTCCAAAGAAATGCAGTAGGTGGATTGGACACTCTCAACTGGTCATAGGTATGAGTGTGTTTATGAGTGTGGTGTGCCTGACTCCATGTGTATACATGGGAGGAGGGTTGGGGGTTGGGATAGCAACCCAACCCAATAAAAACTGTAACCACTATAGAAACCATGAGAGCTGAAGGACTTGCATTGCCCAGTGTGTTGATTAGCATGGGAATGGATGGATGGATGGATGGATGGATGGATGGATGGATGGATGGATGGATTATATGGCAGGAGTATGAATTACTCCATATGTTTTGGTTAATTCTAATGGGATTATATATAACTTACAGGAAACTCCTATAGGATGGAGTATTGTAGTCATCATTTCATATGGATGGAAGTTGCAGGCCTTATGGTAGTCCTGTAAAATGATTATCATCTGCTTGACTGGGTGGAAATAGCCTTGTCCATGCTCTGGGTGCAACTGATGCAGCTTTGGTATACCTAGCTATTGCTTCATAGTTAAGTGCAGCGGTTATTGTCCTCATGCTATAAACAGAGGAAGAAGGTGTCTGTGAGGAATAGGTTTTTGTAACGGCTCACCTTTTGATACTGAGTATTATAGGAGAATATTACGGGGGGGTCATTAGTCTGTTAATCAGCGGAATGTTATATCTTACTCTTGCTCATTAAGGGAAGACATCATATAGGTTGTAGTCCCCTTAGGCTTTCATAAGTAGATACAGGCTCTGCTTATAGCAGAAAGGCAACTATCAATATCAAGGAAGTAGTTATATTCCTGTATCTAAGTAATGTTCCATAATTTGATATGCTAGTTTTATCACAGTTTGAGTGCTAATTACCTTCCACACAAATTTGGCATTACGTGAGCTTTGACGTTTAGACAGGAATTTTTGATGGATTTTCAATGTTTTCTTCGCCTCCTGTGGAACTCCTGATATGGTTTCTTGGAGGAAATGGTTCAACCTCTACCAAACTAGAGATTAGAGACTTCTGAGCTTGGCTGGGGGGGCTGATGCTTGTGTGCTTTGTTAATCTGTTGGATGCTACACTGCTTGGAATGCTATAATTTGCTAGGGCAGAGGAGTGTAAGTTTCTGTGCAGATTTAGTTATTCCCACTCCTTTTTTCACCTACTTAGCCTTTCTGACAAATGTTGGTTAGTATGGATCGGTATGATACTGCACATGACTTCCTAGTGTGTAGATACTTCTGGTCAGGTTATTTCTTTCAGTCTTAGAGAGGGTAGGATTTGCGATTCTGGTCAGCTAACAATTTTTCTGTTACTGTTAGGGTTGAAGATCTTACACAGAACACTATAAAATCAGAGATATGTTTTTTAAACAGAATTGGATACTTAGTGTATAGGGCATTTTCACAAGGTATATGATCGTAAAAATTGATATCCCGGATTATCACCGGAGTGGGAAACACTGTTTCAAGGTCACACATATTTCAACACAAAAGGGTAGCTGGTGCTCACTGCAATGTTTACAGAAAATCTAACTGTCCTGGAGTTAGCATTTGGTGTGCTGCTCCTCATACGTCAAGGCCTTAAAGCACACAGGTGATATTTTGCTCCAAAGAGACGTGGATTTGGTAATAGAAGATGTTCTAGCAACAACTAACAAGTGTTATAAGGCAGTAGTGAAGATTTTTTTAGGTCCTTCTTCTCTGTAGTATGGATTGTTGATTCCTGCTACATTTAAATGAATTAAAGTGTTATTTTTCTTTCATTTAGTACACAGTGATCACAGACAATTTATGCATTATTTTACAGAAATTACAAAATTGCAAGAGACATCAAAGTATTATATTTTTGTAAAACAAATTTGCACCTGTATTTTACAATAATTTCTTCCAAATTTTCTTGAGGAGAAACATTTTTATTTACTAATTAAGTCACATGAAAAAAGTTAGTAATTGCAGGCATCTATCCACAAATAAGTAACAACAGAGTAAATGGGTTGCTAAGAAAAATTGCATGTATATCACTCAGTTGGTAACAGGCTTAGCTGCAAGTGCATTTAAACATGAAAAATTGTAAAGTTACTTTTCTGCCATCATAAAGGTTCCCAAAAGCAAAAAAAAAAAAATAGTGAGTATTATATATAGTTAAGTGTAGTATAAATGACATTTGTATACTTCTGCAGCTAAAGAAATGATGATCGAGAATATATGAAATGCTTCTAATAGCTGTAATTTTATTTTACAGTGATACTGGTTTAAAGTCTTGATTCTTTTGTTAAAACAGATTTACTGACGTACTTGTCTTAAACATAAGGGTCACAAATATAATCAAAAATCGAACAGACTACAGTTGAGGAGTATATCGTTGAAGCCAATGTTGTTTAATATACAAAATAAGCGCTTTCACGATCTGTAACTGACTGCTTCTTCAGACTTATACATTCAGACAGAATAATCATGACATTTAAATAGTATATCATTAAATCAACAATTAGAATAAATTAATCAAGTCTATTAATCAAAACAATTAAGCACTTAAAAACACAGTGAATTAATTCTATCAAAACATTTAAATACTAAAAACTAATAAAACAGCAATGTTATATTGAAGAACTAAGCATACTATTAATATATATCTTTCAAGAAGCTTAGTGTTTGAGTGGTTTGGCTTTAAGAAAGGGCTTAAGTGACACTGCATCATTAATCCCTGGTGATTTATCTGCCTGCAGCAGCAAAATCCATTTTTGTTCTGCTGCTTCCATCTTGTTCTTAATATTACCACCTCTCATATTTTGTTCTATAATTTCTAACACTAAAAAATTAAAAACATGTTTAGAGCCTTCAGCTAGAACATGTCTTGCCAAGGCATTAGTTTCTTTAGCATTATTTATATCTCTTAAATGCTCTAAAATGCGCTCTTTGAAGCTTCTGTTGGTTTTACCAACGTAAAATACATAGCATAATTTGCAGAAGCTAAGATATACTAAATGTTGTGTCTTGCAATCAACATAGAAGTCAACAATATCTATCACAAACTTCTGAGTTGGATGTGTAAATGTAGTGTTAGAATAAATAAACTTGCATGCCATACAGTTTCTGCAGGGAAATGTTCCTGTTCTCTGAGACAGCGTATTGTTATTTCTATTAGCCAATGGTTTATAGCATAATTGTCTTTTTAAGGATGTTTTATTTTTAAAAGAAAAACATGGTCTCTTATCTATAACACCATCCAGTTCTTCAATAGAATTTAAAATATTCCAGTTCCTCTCAAATATTTGACAGAACGTCTTAATGTCACTGGAATAAGAAATTGGAAACCTGCCTTTATATTTATTTTCACTTTGTGTATTATATATGTCATTTGTAGTCTCTGAGAAAAACGGTTTGCCTCTGTGACTACGTCCTTCATACATATCAGTAATGCTTGCATCTATATCTACTGCATTGTAGCCTCTATCTATAAATTCATCCTTTAGGATGGAAACTGCTTGATCCAGCCCATCTTCTGTGTTATGCAGTCTACTCATTCTCAAAAATTGTCCTTTAACTACATTCCTGCTCACATGTTTGGGATGCATACTAGTCTTATGTAAAATGCTATTCTTTCTACTAGGTTTTCTATATAGGCTGGTGACTAATTGCATACTTGATGTTTTATTTATAGTCACATCAAGAAAATTTAAAGTATCAGATGAAAAATGATGTGTGAATCTTAAAATATCAGTAGTGCTGTGTAAATATTTGATGAAAAGATCCAGCCTACTACTAGCATTTCCCCACAGAAGGAAGACATCATCCACAAACTCTGCGTACCAGATGATGCTATCTGGAAAGTCATTCCCATGCAGCAGATAATTCATCTCCCATGAGACTAGAGCTAGGTTAGCATAGCTGTTGGCACATGCTGTTCCCATTGCTACGCCAACCTTTTGCAAATAAAAGCAGTAATTGAACACGAAGACATTGTTTTCAAGAATTATCTCAAGTAAACTACATATCAAATTCACTTTAGTGTAGGTATAGACTTGTTTAATATTTAATAAGTCACATACTCTTTCAATGCCCCAGGATTAGGTATCACTGCAAAAAGGGATGTGACATCCATGGTAACAAAAATATATTCACCTTTGATCTCTGCCATCTTCTTATGGAGAGAAGTTAGAAACATCTTAATATCTCTTAAAACAGTATTGCAAGTTTAACACAGGATGCAATTGCTTCTCTACATAAATGGATATTGCTTCTGCGGCCCATCCTCTACTGGAGACAATGGGTTTCATAGGTGGCTCAGTCATATTTTTGTGTACCTTGGGTAGCCCATAAATCGTGGGTATAATCAGATGTTCCACTTGGAAATAGTTAATTAATTCCTCAGTGATTTGTTGTGACACAAATAGATCAAAGATATACACAGACACCCTATCAATAATACCTTTCACCTGCGTACTAGAGATGTGTAAGTATGTATCTACATCATCTAAAAGTAACATCATTTGTTGTATAGAAAATTGTTTCTCCATAACTACAACACCCCCCCCCCTTATCCGCAGGTCTAACTTCAATGCTGGACAATGCCTTCAATTGTATTAGGGCTTCATTTTCAGACTGATCTAAATTATAAAATATAGCTGGTCTTTTCTCAATAAAAGCATCTCTAATATCTTTTTCACACACAGTTACAAAAGTTTCTACAATAGGGTGAACTTTAGATACATATAAGCTCGTTTTTTTAAAAAGAGTCTCAGGCAAAAATACATGTATCTTTAAACATAGTTTTGAGCGTTACTGTACACCCAAACAGTCTCAGTTCTTTCAACAAATCAGTCATGAAAGTTCTCTGTGCTGGAATAAAGGATAAACCCCTATTCAGCAGAGGAATTTGTGCTCTAGGTAATTCAAAATTAGAAAGGTTAATTACCAAGTCTTGGCATTTCTGTTGCGGGTCATCATCCTGTTTTGGCATGCCTGTCCCCCTTGCATCTGATGATATCTGTCCTTCTGCCCTCTGCTTTTGGATCTTTCCCTTATTGGCAAGGCATTGTTTAGCACAAAGGGTAGAACAGGAGTCTATATGGTCTTCTTCAGATCTAAAAAGGACGAAGTAGAGGCTTCACTATTGCTAGTTTTATCCACGTTACTATTATCCTTTGAGAGAGGAGCTGAAACTGTGTTTTCCTTCTCTTTCTCCTTTTGTATAACGGAAGGTGTAGTAGCATGTTGCATCATCACATCAGTGGTATTTGAAGATTCTCTTACCAGGCTGGATGTTAAAGAGACAGTACTCCCTATATTTCCTTGGTTAGAAGCATATATACTGTCATTAGATACCCCTGCAATGGAAACGGACCTCTTCAGCCATGAAAAGACTTCTTTCCACTGAAAATCATTGACATCTCTCTGCAATTTTTTCATTTTAATGTTCTGAAGTCTTTTCTCATATCCCATAACACTGTCATATAAATCATCAATTTTAGTGCCAATAACTTCCACAGAGAAGTTAGAAAACAGTTCATTCTGCAGTTTATCTATGTCTTCAGCTAAAGCTCTTTCTTGAGGCAAAAAATATTCGATTAGAAGATGCATATAGTCGTAACTCAGTTGTAGCTTAAGATGTTGCTATTTTTGTAATAGAGAGAAGGAGGGTGCAAATGAACACAAAATGGAGATAATCCGGGGGATTCATTAACATTGTGTACACATTGCACTGGTGCTAATACAATCATTCTTGTTTGCATGACAAGCAACATTGCTAATTGAAAATGCAAAAATCCGGGTTACTCTACATGTTAAGAACTCCCAGTTCCATCCCATAACATGGGCACATGGCCACATTGAGGTAAGGCAGGGCTTGTATACATGATGTAAACAAAGGAGTTTACACAAACCTGAACTCTGTAAGTGAGTACATGTGCATAATAAAACAACGGACAGGTCAATTAGGAATACATAAAAGCAAGGGGAAGTCTAACAATTCAAGGGTACAAGAAAGGTTGATATAGCCGCACAATGTAGTGAGTGTAGTAGTCGACATGTATGAACTTCAGTGGTATTGTCATGTACATTAACAAATATAACACAGACAACAAATGTTCACAGTAGACATGTACGAACTTCAATGGTATTGTCATGTACATTAACAAATATAACACAGACAAATGTTCACAGTAGACATGTACGAACTTCAATGGTATTGTCATGTACATTAACAAATATAACACAGACAGCAAATGTTCACAGGGAAAATGTGTCATTTGAAAAAACATGTAAGTAGCTAAATAACTTCCTATGGCTGATATAGGTTCATAGGTGTGTACTAGGCTAATGGCCCTGGAGCCTTTACAAGCCTTGCCCATAGAAGTGCCCTGGCATCATGCCACCTGACGTTAGTTCCCAGTGTCTCTATCAAGTAGAGTCATTGCAGTGATCCCCGGGGTGAACTTTCTATTTCCCATCCACTTATCAAGATTTCTCTTGAAGAGAGCTAGTGAGGTGCTCTGTTTGACATGTATAGGAAGTCTATTCCAGAGCATGGGCAGTCTCTGGGTTATGGACCTGTCCCTCCAGCATGTTCTGTTGATTGTGATAATGAGGTTGAGGTCTCTGTAGTGTGTGGTGCAGAGGGATTTGGATTTCTTTAGATGTAGCATTTCTAACAGGGCTGGGTCAGACATGGTTTTGTAAGTCAAGCAGACATCGCCTCTTAGACTATATGAGACAGAGAATAGCCGGAGCTTTTTGAGTCTGTCCATGTAGGACATGTGTTTATGGCCTAGAATCCTCTTTGTGAGGTACTTTTGTGGCCTTTCCAGCTGTTGCATGTGTCTAGTGAGGTACATGCTAAATGGGGCATTATGCTCGATGATTGGCCTAATGAGGGAAGAGAAGAGAGATGATGACTTCTATATGTATCAAAGTACTAATGCAGGAATAATGGAAAAGCAGATATAAATGTGTGGACAAAGACAAAATGGACATCATATCTCTCAACCTCTTAACACAAGAAATCTGGACAAAGCCCAAAATAATGGGGGACAAAGTCCCAAAAATAGGAACACATTTTTAAATATTGCTCATGTAAACCTAGAAAGTTGCTGGAATGAAAGGCTTTGTGTTACCATATATTTTCTCTAGGATATGAAGTCTGAAACTTTAATGTTTGTCATTATTCAGTGGATTCAGTCCTCAATGATTTGTGAGGAAAAAACACACATTTTATGAGGAACAGACCAAAAATGTGAGGCATAAAGTCTAAAAGTCTGGACATTCTCTGAAAATCTGGACAGCTGAGAACTATGATGGACATACTGTCCATATAGGTACTGATTGCAGACACAATAGCAGTTTAAATGTATGTTGTGAAGGTTATAAAGTGGAAGTGATAACATATCCAAATCATTATACACTGCAATGCACAAGGATATGTCACAGAAACAGAACTGTCACGTTGAACATAAAATAAATAGAACATTAAGGTACAGTAAATATTGTTACAGATTTATAAATTACAACAGATGAGTTGTATCTACAAAGGAGATGTGTGATATTTCAGGAAAACTGTACTTAGATGGAAATATTGGCAGAAACAATCCATCTGGAGGCAGTCCATTGTCTATGCTTATAGACTTGATTACAAGAGTGATAGCAAGACCACTTCTGAGACTTAACTTTTAGGGAAAGTAATCATATTACAAGTGTGCCTGATGTCATTACTGTGTAAGAGCAACTGACATGTGGACTCTTTCAATTTATTTTATGTGACTGGAGTACAAAGCATTTGTACCTATGCGATCGTCATATTACATGTATATTACCTTCTGCTGCAACATATACACAGTTAATACAGTATGGCAAAGTACACCTCTGAAGGATTTCTACTAATGTTGGAAATAAAATATCTATCGAGTTGAGCATTGTGTAATACATCATAATACCTGGATCGCAACACACAGCATACCTCACAGACAGTTGCAAAATTACCATCAGGTTGTAATTGAACTGTGGAAACTGCTAGAGTTTACCTTCAGCAGTTGTAAACGGGCCTATAACATTGTTCATGTCTTCCACACATTGGCCATAATCTCCATTGTGCAACAGTTGGCAGACCCATGCTTCCCAAAGCAAATTCTCAGCAGTTTTTGCCATAATATAAGTAATGACAATACGTATTCACCACCATTGATTATTTATTATACTTTGTGCTAACTGTCATGCAACAGAAAATGCAATACATACATCATTACACTAGGATTGCTCATAAGGAACTACAGCAATTACTGGATGAGCATTACTCACCCATTCAAAAATAAAGCAAATATCATAACAGATATCCTACGACACTTTGTGACCACTATGTAGCATGTCACACATCAAAGATATGTTGAATAAGCTATTATTGCCTGTTACCACTGTATTCTGAACAAAATAAGAAAATGCAGACGCTACTGCATTTGAAAGTACAATTTACATCAAAATCCTCTTGACCCGTACATTGATTGATGACTCCACACCACAATTCATATCTCAGGAAATAACACACTTGAAAGGATAACTTCAGTGTTGAGTTACAATGCATTTGTCTTTCATCAAAAGGAGTACAAAAGTTGGCCTTTCTCTCTCCAGTAGTAAGTATTTCCACTAATTAGCATTGGTCAAAATCAATAATCTGTGAGAAGCCCGCCTGTTAGCGTTCCCTTAACCACAGTGTATTTACACGTTGCCATATTTGAACAGCTGCTGATGTTAGTGCTTAGGCCATAGAACTATATACCATGAAGCCACAGAACAAGTCATATATGAAGTGTCATAAAGCAAACACTTCAAGAGATTACATCAGCATCATGATGGAATTTGTATGGTTACCCTAAAATGTAATTTGAGGGCTCAAAATCCTTCAGTCATATCAGTGTTGACACACATGTGAGTTAGCCATTTCAGCATCTGTTGAGTAAGCCAGTCCTGCCTGTCAGTATTGTTTCACACACATGCTATACATTGCTAGAGGAGAACCCCATACTTATTGAGATGTACAATGTATAGAGCTGTACATTAACTACTTATGTCATGGAAGAAGTCATATTGTGTCCAAAAGCACCTGAAAGGGGGTTGAAGGGATCAAAATCATGTAGTCATGTAAGTATTACCCCAAGGCTGAGTTATCCACATCACATCTATTGATTAACCATTCATACATATTTTTAATTATCTAGTTAGACAGTGCTGGATTTGAAAACCTGCATATCTAAGTTCAAATGCTATAGATCTATGTATTAAATGCACATGCCGTAGGAGAAGTCTTGCAATAAGTGTCATACAACACACACTTGTAGTGATAACCTCATCACTGTGTGGCAAGGCAGATGTTTGAACTAATAAGGAGTGAAAGAGTTTGGGGAACTGTGGACAAGCCAGTTGTTCATGTTACTACATCCATACTAGTTAGACGTTGCTGGAGTGAAACACCTGCCTAAGTCAACAAACTAGAGACTCTATTAACTGCACAAATCACAGGAGAAGTCTTGCTGCATACTTGCAACAACAGAAAAGGAAAAAAAAAGAAGAAAAAAATGGGGAGTGGTAATCTGCAGATTATCCGCAATGTAGAAAACTATATATTCAGCATGAGTTTGAACTGAGTAATGCCATTGCTTATAGTTGCAGGAAAGTTAATTAAAAAAATTGAAAAATGGGGCGGGGGAATAGAACAATGAAATAACACTATTATGAGCATACTACTCAGTGGGGGGGATTACATGAGTAACACTAATCTTGCTACCAGCACTAACACTGTTACCACTTCACTCTCTGCACTGCACAAATGATGATTGTTACTGCATCTGATGCCACAGGGGTTAGTGTCCACAGAATTAATTTAATGTGTAGTACCTGAAAAAAGAACAGAAAATTACTTTTTATTTATCTGAAAAAAATATGGGAACATTAGAACATACCAAAGGAAAGGTATACAAGTTTCCTTTCCTGTGAAAGGAAGCACCTCATGAAAACTGCAAAGTGGAATATAGCAGCAGCAGTACATAATTAAATACTGCCAAGTGATGCAATAGCAATTATCAAGTAATGATCATTGCAGCAGAAGCCGTAAATGCATATTCCCCTGTGATCCCTAAATAAAACACATACAGCAATGCAGTACAAAATCACATATTACTTAAACACTGTCAATGGCATCCACTGTGCAGACCTCAGTGAACAGTCAGACAGGACTCTTACTATATGGTAACAATAAACAGTACATATATATATATATATATATATATATATATATATATATATATATATATGTATATATAAACCATATGAGTAGTTACACATAGAAAAAATTCTTCATAGATAAGAGGGAATGTCTAATATATTGTGACACATTATAGCCCACACATAGCACAGCATGGATCAGTTACACTCTATGTGTTTTAACAATAAAGTTAACAGTAACCTGAATGTCACTGGTCCCCAGTTGTGGACTAGACACCACCTCTTTGCCTATGCAGACATATACCATAAACATGCATCTACATGGAGCCCCTTACTACTGCTGGCTACCATCACTATTATCAGTCAGGAAGGGCCTACACTGGAAGCTGCAGTGCCATCATGGGTCACTTCCTCAGCATCCTGGTGCATGATCATGTTGTGCAGAATGCAATGCTTGCTAAACATCCTGCATGCAGTAACAGGGTTATACTGAAGGGCACCCCCCCAGACTCATCCCGGCAATGAAAATTGGCTTTCAACAGGCCAAACATTAGCTTGATGATAATCCATTTCTGAGACAGGGTGTTGTGGTGCCTGTCTTCAACATCTCCTGTAGGGTTCTGTACAGAGGGCATTAACTAAGGCTCAAGTGGGTAACCTGAATCATCTGGAACTAAGAAAAGAAAAGGGGAAGACACAACAAGGGAAGGGTGGTCTATGAATCATGCCAAGGCTGTGTTTAGACATGAACAAAGCAGATGATCATTAGTCCTAAGCACGATGCCTGTGAATACCATTCTAAATTTGTTTAGTATATAACAAATTCAGAGGGGAATTAGAAGAATATATTAAATGTTTCATTATTTTCTTGTGAGATGTAACATTCATCTGTCTCTTTAAAATAAATTTTGTATATTTTTCCTAACTGCAATTATAAGTTGGGCTGACACAAAATGCTATTGAATGTGTGTAAAACATCCTTGGACAATAATGAGAGTTAAGAAATATGCAAGAAAAGCAGTGCACCAGCAGATAAAATGTCTAAACATCTATGTACACAATGGGCATCTTGTAACTTTCTTGAAAAAAGCTACTTATGATTTCATCTGATCTGGTAAAAAGAATTAAATGCTGAACACTCATTCGTTGCTATAACTATCCATATCTGTTTTATAATGTAAGTATTTGTAAATATATCATAAAGTAAGTTGAACTTATTACAGAGTAAAAAGGCACTGCATTCTTGCTTTCAGTATGAGAGCGTATAAGCGATTGTGCCATTTTGTCTCCTGCAACAGGTATGCAAAAAATAAACACATAAAAGCACCTTGTATACCGTAAACTAGAAATGCATCTAAAACTTGAAAATGTTCTCACTTGTGTATGAATAAAGTCTAAAATCTAACTGTAAGACTATTGTCATGATGAGTAATCATACAGAGTGAGCTCAAAATATCATGAAATATTAACAAACAGTGATATCACCTTTGTTTCAATCCTGAACATCAGTACTATAAATATAGATAGAAAGATAGATACATAGATATACAGATACACAGGCACATGCACACATTTATTTGTATATATATATGGGTGTACTTTATAATCTCAAAATACTGAAATGTCAAATTTCAGTATCTCGAGACTATAAAGCCGAATGTTTACAATAGTGAAAGTTCATAATCGCAAATTTGAATATCTCGAATTCACGGTTATAGGCTTTCACTACATAATGTCCAGGATTGTGTGTTGATGGTGCGCAGTGCCATGTGTGGATCTAGGTGTTATGTCAGGTAAGTGAGTGTTTTGTAAGGGTTTTGAGTGGGAGTTAGAGTGTATGTGAGTGTGCTATGTTTGATGCGTGTGCGAGTTTGCTTTTGTTTCCTGTTTGTGCGATCTCTGAGTTAGTATATATAAGTAGGGGGGTGTGGGGGGGGTGCAGGGGGGCTTGCCCCCTGCTTATGTGTGTATAAGATGTGTATGTGTGTAGTTTTGTTTGTTTATGTTCTGATGTGGGTACTGTGGTGTATGTATGGTGTAGTGTGTGCGGTTTGTTTGGTGTTTTGAATTACGCGGTTTTGGGTTCGGGGTTTTGTTGTTTTGGTGTTTTGTGGATTCGGTTTCATGGTCTCGAGACACTGAAATTCAATATTTCAGTATTTCAAGATTATGAAGTGAATCTAGATATATATATATATATATATATATATATATATATATATATATATATATATATATACATTTTTTAAATAAATTGGTTACTCTCAAATCTCCATCTTCAACATAAGCAACCTAATACTTTTGCAAGATGTTTAAATTTGATTGACTTATGCAGCTTCACCAAAGTCAAAAAATTTACGTGCCATTATTCTAGCACCATTTTATCCCTTTTGTTGACTTCATTACATGGGCCAAAGCTTCATGAAATTTGGTAGCAACATTTGAAGAGAAAATATGACATTAAAAACACAGTAAAATATATAGTTTTTATTATACAGTCTTTACTTCACTGCACTTGGCCACCATTACCACACTTTTCCCACAGGTCAACTTCTACTCAAGCACCCCAGCATCATATCTCTTACCTCTGCATATTTCATACTGTGCATGTAATTAGATTTTTACATTCCTCTTTTTTGGCTTCTTGCCCTCATTCTTCTCCTACTCAAAAAAACGTCATTTCTTTTAGACTGTTCCTCTACCAAAGATTCATTGCTCATATAATTTAAAATCCAGTTATTATGACAAGCTTTGTGTCATACACATTGGTGACTAAGCTTAGTTGAATAATTACATTTCAGATGGATAAAACACTTGAATAACTATGGGTCACATACCTTATCTGAACTTACACTGTACACACTCTTTTGTGTCAACCAAAAACTGCACCTTTTGCTGTATGGCAGACTCTTAAAAATAATGATTGACAAATGCTGGTTTTCCATCAACTTTTATTCACTTATCAATATGCCATTGTTATGACAGAACCCACAACTTCTCATACCAAGTTACAAGCTGAACCAAAATCATTCTTAGATGACCATAAGCCCTGGCAGCCACCAATGATGGCAATGAACAAGCTTTTTCAATATTCGGTGATATTTTGAAAAATCAAGGTCATTTCACCATAATGGTGTTTACAAACTCTAGTCAAATCCTTCTTAACCATCTAAGATCCAACTCAAATGCAAATTCCTTCACCTTGCTTTATCTTTCATTGCAACCAACATCTGCTCTGTATAAACATTTGTCTGCTTAGTTCCCTTTATTTTACATTTATTTTATATTGGTATTGTGGCATTATAATGCTCTTTTAGTAATTCGCTAGAGTCCTACCCAAACAGACCATGAGCTGCGTAATATAACATTTCAAAAGTCTAGACATAACTTTCATCTGCTGCCTGGCTGCCTGTATAGTATCTTCCACACATGATTTGCATAACCTTGTAACAGCTCACTGAGTTATTGTTTGCTGTCATCAATGGTTTGATATTCAGTATCAGTTACATACCTCTCACACTCTGCTCCTCAAAGCATCTCTCCTGCTCACACTTTCCCAAATCAAAAGCAACCTTTCTAAACATAACACATCACTGTGTTACTAGTACCAAAGTCTGATTCAGAAGCACTCTATATACATAAAAATATGCTTATTCTCCATTATACAATACTGAACATGGGAAAGGGGGGGGTGACCAACGGATGCACCTTGAGACTTTGCAGCAAAATATCTTGCTTTCTATCTAAAGCACACTTTGTAGAAATCTGTTTCTTTCATTCTTCCAATTCTTCCAATAATAATCTAACTGCAAACAAGTCTCTTTTACAACCACTGTCTTATCTTTTTTCAATATCAGTTAATAACTTGTCCAAATACAGATTAATTTCCAAAACCAGCATTATAGGTGAAGACACAACCAATGTGAATCAATACTATTGCCTCCCATACAGTATTCTTCAAGTTCTTAATAATATCTGTCCAAGCAAAATAACTACCAGGCACATGTTCACTTATTGTAGTATGATACTGAGGTATGTTCTGCTCTGTATAAAACACAATCTGTTCTTTTCATTTACTCTTCTAAACTGGGACAGAACTGCAAAAGGAGGCTAGCTGAGAAACTCGCATACAAAACGGGAAGTATGAAGCTGCGGCAGCTTAGACTCACCTATGCTGTTTATTTAATGGCCAAACATTATTTAACTGCCAAACATTCAATGCTTTATGTGGGCTGTATGCAATTTCTTTCTGGAACTAGGTTAAGCATAATGCATTTCCTTTTAATATTTGATTATTTGAAATACTTTGAAATACTCTAAATTATGTTGCATAAATCATAACAGAAAAAGTGTGGTAGAACTAAAAAAAATGCATTTAATTATGTTGTATAAATCATAATGACAGATGAAAGTTTTTACTAATAAATTCTACAGTTTTACATACATTATATATATATATATATATATATATATATATATATATATATATATATATATATATATATATATAAAGCTTTGTTAACTAGGTGGGCTGGTTAAAAGTCCCTTTTCAGCCACAACCCAGGTGAACAGGTACACAGTCAGCAGACATATAGTACTTACAAAACACTTAGCAATAGACTGTACATGTGATATTACAAAGAGCAGCTGGTATAAAAATTAGAGCATGATTGCTTTAGAATATTATATATATATAAGCACAGCTGTTATCAGACACTGAATAAAAGTAACTTACAATGTTATATACCAAAATCATGGCAGTGTAATTACGATAATTGCTACTAAGATACAATACATGTTGTTCAACAAGGAGAATGATACATGTATTAATATTTGCCAGCAGTTGCTTGCTTGACAGTGGACACAGCAGTAAATACTGATAATTAGGTTATTTACTTTTTTATTTGTCCTTTGTTGACCAAGTTAGTCCCACCAGTGAACTGCAGACTGCTTCCGTAACCACACAGTATGAAACTACCTAATCTTCCTGTGATACCTATATTTGGTTGCATTATGTGAACTGCAGAAACATATAGGCAGCATGTAACTATTCAAACTATGTGGATGCAGTAATATAATTTCTGTAAGCATCTTTCTGTAAGATTCATTGACAATCATGTGCACTTCACGCTAAGCCTTCACGATTTAAGTGTGTTAATGAGACGAACAGCAGTGCTAATCGAATATACATGCTGCTCATGTTCCTATACATCTGCAAGAACCTTCTCATGGCCAGTAATAGTGTTCACGGCCATGGAAAGGTTATGGCAAGCATGAGTGCAGAAGGTAAACAAAATGTCTTACCTATTGGCATAGCTAATATACAAGCGTGCTGTAGCCGAGAAACACTAAGGGCAAGTACAGTGAAAGAATCTGAAGGAGAGAAAGCGACATGGGGGAATTTTTACACAAATAACATTGGTTGTACTGCAGAAGCAATTATTAAGGGAGGTGATATAGAGAAAATGTACTCAGGCAAATGTGCTGAATTTTCAAAGAAACATTTGTAATGCAAATACTGCTATAATGATGTAATGATAATTATTCTTAGTGACAATACTTGACATATGTACATAAATAAAAACTGATGTGCTAACAAAGGATGTGAAAGGGACATAAAACCACAGTGTAACAAAGGGGAGTTAATGTGATATTCATGTTAATAAAATGTTGAGCTGAGATAACAGATAGCAAGGATAATAGATACCTTATGGGATAAAAGCAGTTATTGCATATGATTTCTATATACAAATAATTTATGAATGCTATCTGACACCACTCCTGTATTCCCCACTTCAGCATGTATACACAAGAAGAAATGAAGATTTATCACCTATAAACATGTAATAGACAAGCATGTGTTTTACAGTAATGTAAATGTTAAATGGTAATATAACGACACTCAACCTAGTTTGCCTTTGGTAAATAGCACACATTTCATATATTGTTATACTAGGCATGCTCACAAAGAATTACAGGGAACAATAACATAACAGCAATTAACAGCACCAACACGCAAGTGCCCTAACAGAGGTCCAGTCACAAGTTCTGATGATCTGGTAGCACTTTATATAGTAAGAAACATTTTATGTAACCGCTCATCTGCCATTAAGCTGTACAGTGTGAAAAAAAAAAATTGTAATAAAGAAATGTTTGGATAAAGACATGCAATACAGAGTATAATTATATTAAAAATAAGTAGTGTCAGGTCAGACATCTGAGAGATGCATATCATCATGGATGCCACGGAAACATGTATATTGGTTGTGTCATGAACACCTTGAAGGGCTTACAACACTTTCCTATCATAAGGGGTACGGCTGCCCTAACTTGTAGGACAAGGCTTCAAAAAGGTGTCCCTCTGACTGTGCCACAACTATTAGCTGTGTTTAAGCCACTGCTGTCAGACAGACAGATGTTAATATATTCAATCCCCTGGCTAGGATATTAGCTGTCTGCAGACTTCTGTACTGACTACATGTGCTACTGGAGATAGCAATGCAGACTGTCGCAAATAACTGAAATCAATGTGTGAAGTAAGAAAGGGGTCACAAATATAATTTGTACAAGCTGATTTAGTCAGAATGCTAAAATGGAGCTACACATGTTACTGTCCACACAATAGTGTGCAGTACAATATCAACGCTTCTTTGACAAGGAAGCTGTTTCCATCATGTAGGACACACACTGTCCCAGAAATGAAACACAGTCTATCTGTGTAGGTGTACTACACAAGCTGGTACTCAATGTATGTGCCACAGGAACACTCACAGCACAGCATCCCCTGAATAACCATTAAGCTGCCATGCAATCACAACATGCAATCATATATCATTGTCCAATGTAAAAATGGATACAAATAATTGATGCAATGTTTTTGTGTAACATCAGTACATTCACACAATGTTGCCATTTTCTGGAATTTCAATAGTAAGCTGTGTAAGTCTACTGACTACAGGAGAAATCTAACTCTTAAAGAGAGAGAGAGAGAGAGAGAGAGAGAGAGAGAGAGTGCACTCTTTGGCAGGATGACCTCATCCTTGTGTTGAAGAGCAGATGTTTCTGTTGAAAGTGGGATAAAGTGCACAAGGAGCTGTGTGCAAAGTTAAATGTACTATACTCTCCTCAGGACAGGCAGACACAGCACCTTTGACTTTGGAGCATTACTTACTGATCAGTATACTCCCCCTTGGTGCACACACGTTTCCCATGCTAACAATTGTACCTTCTACCTATTTAATTGTATAGTCTAGAGAGCACAGTATTAGTTGCAAGTGCCACAGGAGAAGTCTGAATCTTAAGGGAAGACAGTATTCTTTTGACAGGATGATCTTAGCATTGTGTTGCACAGAGGATGGCTCTTTTAAAAAGGGATAACGTAGAGAAGGAGGTGCATATAAAGTTGAATGTATTCTCCTCAGCGGAAGTGGATAAAACTGAAGTGTTAGTTATCTGTCACTATAAATCCCTGGGCACACACAACATTCCCACAATGAGACTTGAACCTTTTACCTATTTAGTTAAACAATCTAGAGAGCACAGTGAGTTGGCAGTGCCACAGGTGAAGTGGAGAAGCCTTAATTTAATGATGTGAAAAGCACATTTGTAATTGTTAGAAAAAAATCACTGTTTGGAACAGATGGTATCGTGTAATACAGGTTTTTGGACAGATGCATATTTGTGCACAGGATAACATAACAGCATTGTGATTGCCCGATTTAACGACATACTGTCATGCTAAGATTTATATACTGTCTTTCATGTACATTGTGTTATTGAGAGGGACATGTACCTGTTTCACAGTATGGGATGTCAATGGTAATCAGAGCTGTAAACCAGTGGATTATCAATTAAGCATTCCAGGCACTTCATTCTGTAATGATTGTACACTTATGCATTGACAAGACAAACAGACACTTCCTACATATGACATTTCAGTAAAGAATAACAGTGATGGATTATGTGTGAATAGCTTAACCAACACTGTAACAGAGTTACATGTGTAATTATTGAAGTGCACTCATACATTAGCAGACTAAATTAAATGAGTCAACATTACTCTGAAATCAAGAAAACTTGTTGTTAAAATGTAATCAAGACATATAAATGTTGTGTAACCTAAATAATTATTTGTTGTAATTTTTTTACTGTGTGCCTGAAGTGCAGTGCTGCCAAACTCAATTGTGCTGCTGATGTCAAAGTATTAGCATACGCATAACAATATCTTAGGTGATAAACTTACAATGGAAACTAGCAGTAGTCTATCATGCTCTTTGCTGAATTTCACACAAAGAAACAAGATACTCATTCAACCATAAATGAATCTGCTGGAATACAGAATGTGTTATGGTCATGGTTCAAGTGTCATGATTTACACATTTGTCATGACAGTTGCAATTAGTCAAACCTTATATGAATGCTACAAGTATGAAACACATGAGGGACCAAACATGTTATTATTGCTGGTGGAATCAAAGTGTTTTTTTGGATTACACATAAATCATGGAAAGAGGTGCACAGTTGGTGACATGAATGCACAGTACAGACATAACAGTACATTAGTTCATGTTTCATTTCTGTACATATTTGCATTGTGTTACTGTCTGCATTCTCAGTATAATTATTCAGGCAAGATCTGTACAAGACAGGCTTCCCATCAGAGAGCAGCGCATTAATATAGCAGCAGGATAACGGTGTATTAAGGAAGGTTGTAGCCAATATTTACACTCACAGACATCATACAAAAAATTCAAAACCAGTTTTGCATACATCTGTATTCAAGCTTTGAGAGCATTCAAGAAACATGTACAGACCTGGAAATGATCTAAACACATGACGTAGGAAGTAATACTTCACAAAATTGTCATGTGACAGCAAACTGCAGAAAACGTGAATGGATGTAGCACTCTTCATTACCCTCGACAACTAAAACCTGTACATTCAACTCTTCAGCTTGTTTAAAATTAGATTGACTGTACTGTACTTAGCTAAGCACAGCCACATGAAGGGCGCCAGAGTAATGCGTCTGAAGGCAAAAACTTACAAGATTTTGCCATAAGCTATGCATTTCCATTTAGCCTCAGTTGCAGCGGGTGCTCAGCACCAGACATTGCACAATTGCAAAAGCGAAAGACTATTGGCACAGAAGGGAGAAGATACTTGGGAGGCATGGACCAAGTAGCTTATGACTGAAGCAGGATAATGTTGGTTCATAATAACATGTAGGCAGCAGCTACACATAAAACAGCAAAGTAAAAAAAGGTAATAACACTTGGCTAATGCATGGATTAGAACCCTTGAAAGTGGGTGAAAATCTGTCTATATATCTGAGTATTACCTCATCACACCACAAATGAATTCCTGATTGACACACTTTAAATAACATAACTGAAGGACAGTAGCAGCTTACTGAAGCAGAATAGGTGAAGAGAGAGATACAGACGGAGAGAGGAATAGCATTGGTATTTTTTGTGGGATATGTAGGATCATCTGTATGATGTGTTATTCTTCTTTATTACCTCATTATTAAGCTGCAATACTCTACAATAAAATGCTAGCTATAGAGAGCAAAAAGGGGTAGGAGAGTGCAACCAACATTAGGACAAAAAATAGGATAAGGGGGGCTCACCAACTCTCCTTTTTGGGTCTGCAATGTTCTTGCAAATGATATCTTGCTGCACTGTTCAAATGGTATGTTAATGAAATGTAAATGGAGAAAAATATAGATGTTTACAGTTAACTATATGATAGGAATATGAAAGGTCATAAAATAATAATTTCAACTAGATGGCTTGGTGGTTAAGGTATTCGGCTTCCATGCACAAGGTACAAGGTTCGATCCTGACCTCTGACCAATGCCTGTTTGGAGTTTGCATGTTCTCCCTGTGTCTCTGTGGGGTTTCTCCCATGTCTGAAAAACAAGCTGGTGTTCCCATCTCAAACTCACCAATGAATGGAGCTGTGGGCAGCAGCACAGACTCCACATGGTGCCCTATAGGGGGAAGAGTTGTACAGACCAACCGCTTTGGGCATCTACTATGATGCACAGTATCCTCAAGATAGGAGAACATGGATCACAGACTGCGTGCCATGGCAGGGCTAGCCACTTGGTGTAAAATATGACTCTAGGTGATTTGGTCATGTTGACTAATGTCGCCTGTAATTGAACCCATGACACTATGCAAAAACATCAGTCTACAAACAGAGGAGTTATCAACACCCCACATAGGAGCCTTCAGTTTATTACATCTAGCAACCTAAGAGCAGTTACAGTAACTGTTTCACAGAACTGCATTCAGTCTACCTTTACTCTGCATTCTCATAAAGCAGCAGATTTAAGCACATTTGCATGAAAGTAACCAGACTACTGTGGCTGAAATTAAAATCTTCAGCTTTTGTCATAGGGCGTTAAACAGCACTCACTGTCACTCAGCATTGGTGCACTATGCCAACCTCCGTTCACATGCTGGGCCAAAAAGTGAAGGCTTTTCCATGGGCCATTTTTTGGCCATGTGTGTTATGTATTATTCTATTTTTTGACCAGATTAAACATGTGAAAAAGAGGTTGCTAGGACAGTGTTGAAAACAAGGGAGGCAAGCAGAGGGTAGGACACAGGGGAAAGAATACAGGAATTTGCAGCAGGGTGCTGAGAGAGCACCATAGCTATCCACTTCTTCACAAAATAAATGCAGGATTGTACAAAGTATTTCATGACTTTGGAGAGTCACCACACCAGGGATGAGTGACACCAACAGAAGTATGCTGTATAACTAATTGGACCAAATCAAGTGTGTCAAGATAACACATGGGTGAAGTGGAGAGCTATGCATGGGATGTCATTTTTTTGCATGACAGGTGCTCCTTTTCCTGTATTTTTCTAACAAAAGAGGAATGTGGAGAAGGGGCTCAGAAATGTCAGGGTCAGGTTAGTAGGGTAGGATAGGATGCAGGAGCAAACATACAGGACATACAAGACAGACAAGGATGGTGATGGAGACAAAAGTATTTGGGGACACAATCATTGGAGACAGTTAGGGGATATCTGAGGTGCACCCATGTCCAACTAGAGAACAGTGAGAATCTAGTCCTCACTGGCAGAACTGTCATCACTGCCTCCTGTGTCAATTGCCTGGGTCAATGTTGTATATGGCATTAATTTAGCAATGTGAAGCAAGACCTCTTCAACCATGCTGATTTGGGCATCAAGGCCCCTCTCCATTATATCCTTCACCAGCCCTGTCAACTCCTGCTGGGTGGCAAAATTACAACCTCCACTCATACTACTTCAGGAGGGTACCACTGAACCAGCAGCAGGGACAGAGCTACCTGATAAAGGTGGAACATGCAGGGCAGGGGTAGTGCAGGTAACACTGGCAGGTTGTGATCCCAGAGTTCTGGGTGTCTGTGCTGTCACCCATGGAAGTATGGTGGACCGAGCCACATAGCTTGGTCTACCTATCTGTGCTTTGTTCATTTTGTTTTCAGCAGCAAGGTATGCAAGCAGCAGAATTTTAAGAAATAATTAAAAAAGAGAGAGAAACATTGGGTGGTGGAGACAACAAATAGAATTAGATCCATGGCATATCATATTAATTTATTTTTTCAATACATTTTTTCAAAACATAAATATGGTAAATTAATATGTACACACTTGCTACATCCAGATATGATGGGAAGGTATTAATGTGTCATAAAATCAACAAATCTCACTAACAGGATATAATAAATACCAGCCTTTATTTCACTATACCACATAGGATATATGCATTCACATGGAATTGTTCATACCATAAGTGAATTGTTCATGGCATTCATTATTGCTGTTAATATTTTAGAAATACCATCCTGTAATAAAAAAAATCAATTTGCTGCTTGTGGGTATTGCACCCACACAGAGTTAAGCTGGTGCTCCCATTGCTTAATGCAAGTTGCAACCGCTAATGGAGATGGCATGATTGCTTGATATCAAGGTGAATGTTTGCCTGCTCAAGATGTTAGGGAGTGAAAATTTAGCTTATTAATTCTCATTGCCACTGGAGAGTTTTTGTTTAAGTATGATAATTAGAGATATATTAATTTTAGAATGAATGGAGACATACACATCAAAGAGGCCAGTATATGTGTGGCTTTAAGTAGTTATGGGAATGGATTCCTATGTAAAAGGCAGTATTTGTGTTTGTAAATATATTTTGAATGGATGGAGTTGCATGAACTGAGTAATACAGGTTGGGTTATGTTATATACATACTTCACAAGGCATACTGTCTAGTTAAGATATATGACGAGTCATGATTATAACAAGGCTATTGTGCCCATCATACATATGTAAGTGCACTTTGAATTAAATATCTTCATTGCCATGCTTAGCAAATTTTACACACATTATCTCAAGATTATAGGTGAAGAACTAATGATATATGTTAAATAGAAAAGTTTAGTTGTGCAACCATTACTGATACATTACGTGAAATAAACATATTTTTCATTCTCATTTTATTTAAGTTTACATCCCTAATCAAAATATTGTGAGAGATGGGATTCTGACACTCTTTGTAAAAAGAGTCTGTTAGATGGATTCAAACCCTTAATCCCTTCTGTTGTTATAAAAGCTTGCTGCATTTACACCTTGTGCCACAGATATAGATACATGAGAGCTGAAATTTCTCCACTCAGTACTGTCCATAGCGCTGACAAAAGTGCACTATTGCCAGGTGTGTTTGTTCTACAGAAGGCAGCCCAATTAAATTTTTTTACGTTTTTCCTTTGGTGGGGTAATGTGTGTGTGTGTGTGTGTGTGTGTGTGTGTGTGTGTGTGTCTGTGTCAGCAAAATGCAAATGCAAAAGTCAACAAAGTACACTCCATGATCCTATTATTTGAAAGAATTTTCGAACTTGACATTCACAACTTTACCTCCAGAAATAGGAGAATAATGAAATGAACACCAAGGAGAGTCAGATTCTTAAGGAAATAAAAGATATTTTGGACAGGATCAGAATTATGAAACCAGATAAGAGGGGAGGGGTAATTTTAATGAATTTAGAGGATTATAACAATAAAATGCTATTTATTTTGAGCAGTAAAGCTTATGTGAGATCCTCCATTAATGAATTGATTGGAACATACACAAAAATTAGGAACAAACTACAGGATATTTTTATTGAAGGATCTATATCCATCGAAGTTTTGAACTATCTTACAGTTTTACATCCCAAGGTGTCAGTAATGTTTGGATTACCCAAATTACACAAAAATTTATTACAACCACCTATGCTCCCCATAGTAGACACTAAAGGTTCAATTACACATCCCCTCGCTAAGCACCTAGATTCTAAGTTAAAACATTTAGTATATAGCGAACCACACATATGTAAAGACTCATGAAGTTTTCTGGAATCTATAGATAAGTTACCTTTTAAAGAAATATATGTTTTTCTAACCATCGATATTAAAGATCTGTATTCAGTGATTCCTCACAACATTGGTCTTGACTGGTTTAGTGAGTTTCTCTATGACAAAAATGTTGAACACTTTGATGTGTTAGTATATAAACATCTTATGGAAATAGTGCTTAGGAACAATTTTATTCTTTTTAACAATGAGATCTTTTTGCAACAAGAGGGAGTGGCTATGGGTTCAGCCTGTGGTGGCTTGTAAGCTAATGTGGTAGTTACAAAATGGGAGAAGAAATTTCTATTTCCTTCCACTTTTTACATATACATCAAGTACTATACCTGCTATCTAGATGACATATTAATTTTATGGGATGGACACTGTGAACTGATTAGGGAATTTACCTCATACATTGATTCCACAACGCAATTCTTAAAATTCACCCATAACCATGATTTACATCAGATTTCAGTACTTGATATTCTTTTATTTAAGGATTATTAGAATAAGAAATTTACATCTAAGATCTTTAGAAAGAGACATGCTCCAATTCTTTGCTCCATTATTCAAGTACTCGCCCATTGAAACAAAAGAAAGTCGTCATGAAGGGACAATTTGTCCGTGCTGGACAGATGTTTTCGACTATGGACGAATTTTTAAATGAATGTGACTGCCTCAAAAAATGTTTTTAAAAAGAGGCTATCCTGTTAAATTTGTCACAGATATTTTACTTGAGATAGTTAATAAAAGGGAAAGGTGTTTTTATTTACCCCTTTTATCAGAACTCGAAGCACATAATACTTCTAACATGATCATTACCACCCATAGCAATAATGTGGAGACAAAGGATTATAGGGCATCTTTTATTATGGTGTTTCCATCTAATAGTTTTGAGTTAAAGAATATATTAATTAAAAACTGGTCTATTTTAAGGCAAGATAAGGCCATAAGACAACATATAGATATGACTCCCACAACAGTCCACAAGAAGGGTAGAAACCTGAAAAGTGTTTTTGAAACCAAACAGTGTCCACAAAAACATAAGGTTGGTTACATGAATAAATGTGGGATGTGTCACTTCTTTAAATTTATTAAGGAAGGGGATAGGTTCATTATTAACAACATTAACATTAGAATCCATCAAAGATATAATTGCAATTCTGAGAGAGTTGTATACTGTACTATGTGTAATCATTGTTGTTGTTACTATATTGGGAAAACTGACAGGAAACTAAAAAAAACGCATTTATGAGCACCTATATGATATTAGAACAAAAAAGGAAACAAATGCTTTAAGTAAACATATAATTGAAAATGAAGGGCATTTTTTTCACTTTTTTGTTATTGATAATATTAAAACAGAAATTAGAGGTGGAGCTTGGTCAATTTTATTAGAGAAAAGGGAGCTATACTAGCAGTTGTATCTAGATGCTGGCAACTGGCCAGGGTTGAATGAAAACATCTCCATCAGCTCACTATTAAAATTAAAAGCATTAGAAAGATAATTTATTACTTATATTTATGACATATCTATATAATGCATTATTTTCATGTGTATATTTATCTTTTAAAATTTATACAGGTGCACTTCATTGTGTGTGTGTGTGTGTGTGTGTGTGTGTGTGTGTGTGTGTGTGTGTGTATATATATATATATATATATATATATATATATTCTTACATTTTTTAGGTTTTTAATGTTGTGTCTTTATGGGAGTGTGTCTTTTTTTATATGCTTCATATGATGTAGTTTAATTTTCCTTTAAAAAGTGAATTGTGTATTTTATCAATCATCTAATGAAGTTCTGTGGATACGGGATGAAAGCGCTTATCAGTTTTGACTTTGGATTGAATAAATAAACTTTGGTTTTGCTACTTGGGCTGTTTATTCATCTTGTACTTCAGACAAGACTACATCATAGACCAGTTTGACATCTTGCATGTGTGTTACTTGAGTGGAGCTTGACTTGCGGATATGCAGCAGTCCCATTAGAGCGGGGTCTGAGATTGCTTTGTATGCCAGACAGAGGTCACCTCTGAGGAGTCTGTAGGAGACTTTGTAAAGGGACAGGATTTATAGCCTATCTGTGTAGGGTAGATGTTTGAGTCCCTGGATTTTCCAGGTGAGGAATCTCTGTGGTCTCTCCAGCTGCTGCATGTGTATTGTGAGGTACATGTCAAAAGGGGCATTGTATTCAATAATCAGTCTTACAAGGGAAGAATACAGGGATGTAATGACCACCTTGTCCCTGGATGAGATATCCTTACTAATGAAGTGGGCCATGTAGAAAGCTTTCTGTACAACGGAGGCAATATGGTGGTCAAAAGTCAGTTTGCTATCAACCTGGGTTCCCAAGTCTCTCGTGACTGATTGCTTGCTTAGTGCCTTATTATCAATGTGATAATTTGTGGGGATGTCATTCTCCCCAAAAGGGATGATGATGCATTTTTTGGCATTCAGTTTGAGGCCATGTTTCTGGCACCAGTCATTTGTTTGGGTGAGACCCTCTTGGAGGATGTCCACATCACTAGAGGAATTGATGATAGCACCCAGCTTGCAGTCATCTGCAAATTTTGTCAGCCACAGCCAATAGATTTAGCCTGCACCTCTGAGATGAATATACCAAACAGCAGAGGCCCCAAGACTGATCCCTGTGGTACACCGCTTGTTATGGGTCTACTACTTGATGTGGCTTCCCCTGTTTTGACTAGGTGGGTTCTATCAGTGAGCCAGTTTGCTACCCATCTGGTAACATATAGAGTGATGCCTAGTTGAGAGAGTTAATCTATTATACCTGAGTGGGGAATAGTTTCAAAGGCCTTGGCCAGGTCAAGGTAGGTGGTGTGCACCATCGTCCCCTCATCTATGGCCTTGGTGACTGTCTCAAAGAAGTCGACCAAATTTAACAGGCATGACCTCCCCTTGACAAAACCAAACCATGTGGAATCAAGTGTCTTGAGGTTGCCAATGTCCTTGTTAATGAAGTCCATGATAATCCGCTCTATGGCCTTGCAGATCAGGCTAGTTAGGCTGATGTGTCTATAACTTCCTGGATCGTTGGATGCTCCACCTTTGTGCAAAGGGATGACAGTAGCTGTCCTCCACTCAGCGGGTACAAAGCCAGTACTCAGGCTTTGGTTGAATAGGGTGCATAATGGTGCTCCAAGTTCCTGCCTGAGTTCATGTTATCAGGTTCCATGGAGGCTGTATTTTTTGCCTTTGAGAGGGCAGTGACGACTTGCTCCCTAGAGATAAGGGGAGAGGGGCAGGTACTGGGGATGTCCTGTTTTACTGATAGGGGGGACAGAGGAGTGACATTTTCACTGAACCTGTCTTCCAGCAGGTTGGCTATATCTTCAGGGTTTGTGTATGTGGTGTCCTTGACCACCAGTTCTGAGCAGATCTGGGTTCTTCCCTTGAGACTGCAGACATATGTGAAGAAAACCTTATGATTGTCTTTAGTAGATGTGGCCAGTTTGGACTCAAAGTTTGCTTTGGAGGATTTTGCTAGTGCTCTTATTTGCTTATTCATGCTAAGGAGAGATTGCTTTCAGTTAGACACCTGCTCCTTCTTGGTCCTGGACAGCAACTTTTTTCCTTTTATTATAGAGTTTATTTATTGTAGATGTCCACCAGGCAGGTTTACTCTTCCTTGAGGAGGAGGACTTCGTCCTGTCTGGTATTCCTGATTCCATGCAGCTATATATAGTACTTTGGTGTAAGTAGTTTGGACATATGTGCCAGTTTCTGTGGAGGGGGAGGGGGCTGTGAAGTTGTTTAAACCTTACCTCAGGAGGTTGTAATCAGATTTGGAGAAGTTTTTTTGTTTGACCCTAGCTGGGAAGGGGGGGGGGTGTCGGGGGAGATGGTGACTTCGAAAGTGACTGCTTTGTGGTCGGATCTGACCAGGGATGATAACACTGTAGGGATGCTGCAGTGGTTACTCATGTTGGATAAAACTAAGTACAAGATATTTTCACTCCGTGTGGGGGTGTCAACCAACTGGTCCAAGGCATTTGCATTCATGAAAGCAAGGAATCTCTGGACATTTGTGTTTTGGCATGAGTATTTCTTCCAATCTATGGTTGGATAGTTAAAGTCACCCAGGATCAGGGTAAAGGGTTGAATCTTGATAGATTTGAAGAGGTCCAGATAGGTGGAGTGGGCAACTTGAGTCAAAGTTGGAGGCCTATAGCTAGCTATGATTTGAAAAGGGGTCTTGTCAATTGTTACCTGCACCTGGAGTATTTCCTATGCATCATACTATTTGACCAGCCTAGAGGTGTGTATGTCTTTTATATATAGATTGGACTCCACCTCCTTTAGTTTTGTTGTCCATGGCTTGAGGTCTGAATGAATGATAGGATGAGTAACCTCGTATGGCTGGGGTGTTCTCCGCAGCTCTGAACCAGGTTGACTGCACAAATGTCAGCTTCTTCCAGGGTTAGGAATGCTTATAATGAGTGCAGTTCATGTTTAAACTCCTAGTTTTTAGCAGCATGACCTTTAATTTCCGTTTTGATGAAATTTTCATGTTGGTAGTTTTGACCTCATGGCATTGCCTAAAAAAAGGCACTATGGGTGAGGCAAGAGCCTTTGCCAAGAGCCTAAAGCCCAAGGGAGACAGATGCAGGCCATCACTGGCAAAGCATCATGGCTTGTCAATTATGTCATCCCAAGCTGTCAGGTACTGGATCCCCTTTGAACGACACCAGAAACTAAGCCAGTTGTTAAAAGTCACAATCATTTTCTGTTTGTATTGAGGCATCATTCTGGGTGACGGATGAATGCTGCTTAAAGCTAGGGACATACCTGCCTGGGACACATACTCAGTGAGCTCGATCAGTCTCTCTTCATATAGTCCAGGGAGGTACATCTCAAGTCATTCACTTCAACATATATGTGTATATGTAGCAATGAGCAGAGCAAGTACTGCATTACTGTGACACATTCAGCTTTTCTATATCTTGCGACATCACAATTTCCAACTCTACTCCATCGCATATCGCCTTCTCAGAGGCAACCTCTGCCTAACATACAAAGCCATGTCTAACCCAGATCTGAGGGACATGCTACACTTAAAGAAATCCCAATCCCTCCGAGCCACACTCTCCAGGGACCTAAACCTTGCCACCACAATAAATAGATCATGCTGGAGGGACAGATTCTTCTTCCAGAGACTTCTCATGCTCTGGAACAGGCTACCCATTCATGTCAAGCAGAGCTCCTCATTAGCCCTCTTTAAGAGAAATCATGACGATTGGATGGGAAACAGGAAATTCACCCCAGGGATCACTGCTGTGGCCCTGCTCGACAGGGGCACAGGAAAATAATTTTCTTGGGTGGCGAAAACCAGTGAACCTCGTTCAGCTAGGCTTATATAGACCTTAGGGCTGATAGCCTAGTGCATACCTATGAATCTATGAACCTATTACAATATTGGAACATTAAGTAATGACATGGTAATAGCAAAGGGGACAGAGAACAGCAGCAATGCTATCATTTCAATAGCATACATAATTAATAGTGACATCATTTCAAAAACATATCTGTCTGTCAGGTTTAAGCTCAATTCATTTACACCTTTTGCCACAGAGATAAGTAGCTGACAGCTTGAGTTTTTTCACTCACTACTGCCCTGATTGCTGAGGAAAGTGAACCAATGCCAGTCTCAGTTATGCTACTGATGGCATTCCAAATTGAAATTGTTAGTTTTTACCTTAGGAAGTAAACTGCCATTCACTGATACTGACCACTGTCAGTCAATGGAGTGTAATGCCAACTGGAGTACAAAGGATAAAGAAAAAAAAAAGACACATTTTGAAGAAGTAATTTAAATGTATATTTCTGATGTTTCCTCACCCCAGTAACCTGAATGGATATGAACCATCACACTAGGATATTATAGACACACATTTGCAATAATTTCCCATAGTTTCCACATACACAAACTAATATTAGCAAAAGAAAAAGTAGATTACTTATAATCAAAATGTGACATTGTATCATCACATTGAAAGTGCAACACAAACAAGTTCTGATAGTTGTCCTTTCATATTTTCCAGTACATGTCTTGAGGAAAGAGAGACTGGCAACAGTTAGGATACCCATGTACTAGCACAATATTAAACAAGGAGTACAAGCACTACAGCTTTATACCTGTCTTTATTTAGGGTGCTTCATTCCCTTCTCTGTGTTTTCCTAAGAGCGATGGCATCTCCCTTTTATTGCATATGGTATCTGTATCAATGAATAATGTCCTCCCTTGAATATGCACATTTCTTAGTAACAAGCAGGAACTCTGGTCATAAAAACAACACTTGAATGTTAGGAATGTTGGGAATGTTTTTAAGTCGTTATGAATTAATTCAGGCCAATAAGGCCAAACCCCTTTATTGGCCTGAACGAATCCGTAAAGACTTAAAAAAGTCATGAACATTCAGAAGTCATATAGCTGAAACACTTGATGTCCTTAAGGGGTCATGTTTTATGGGCTTCTATTACAGGAGGTTTAAGGTATCACACAGTGAAAACTTTAGCTTAGCTAGGTTTTTTCTTGTAGAGTATATATACATAATGTGTGTGTGTGTGTGTGTGTGTGTGTGTGTGTGTGTGTGTGTGTGTGTGTGTGTGTGTGTGTGTGTGTGTGTGTGTGTGTGTGTCTGTGTGTGTATGTGTGTCTGTGTGTGTATGAATTATTTATCCATTGTTGAGTCCGTTAATCACAGCAGACGAGTTGCTTCTTTTCATGGGAGACCAGTGGTGTTTATACAAGTAGGGGAAATTTGGCTAGAGCATATGGAAACTTCCCCTACTCTTTTGCAAGCAGGGACGCTGTTTCTTGTGGGACTTTTGGCTTCCAGTCCATGCACTGAGATGGCTCAGAAAAGCAGGAAAGAGTATGGCAATTGTAGAACGTAAGGAGGAGATGGATGGAAGTGTAATTGAGAGAGAAATGGAGAATTTATCTACAACTGCATAGGATGTCGATCCTTCACAAAAAGAAGTGGTGGCATGTGTAGAGGTGTCTGAAGAAGTGCAGAGGCAGTATGAAAAGGAAGAATTGATCCAGGAGAGTGCTGAAAAAGTGGTCAAGCCTTTACAAAATTCGGAAATCTTGTTTCAGGATGAGTTATTCAAAGAAAAGAAGAGTTGCAGTCAGGATGTGCATTACAACCCTTCACTCAGGAGGGTTGAAGAATGTTTATTTAAATGATTTAATAAAACAAAGCAAACCAAAGACTGAAAAAGTTGTATCGTATGGGAAAATTATGGATAGAATACAAGAAGAAGAGGATGAAGAAATTAGAAGAGAGAAGAAGAGGATGCATGCACAAACAGTGAAAGAAGGAGAAAGGAGGGAAGAGAAAAAGGCATATTCAATAAGGATGACATTTTTTTGTAAGAATAAGCAGTAATGAAGAGAGAGAATTAGAGAGGTATGACATTTGCAATAAAACAATTTCAAGTTTGGGCTTATCACCTAAGGAGGTAAGAGCATTTGTACATATTAATTAACTTACATTTTGTGACATTCCTTTTGAGGTAGACCAGTACATGGATGCATTTTTTAGAACAGGATGAAGTGAAAACAATTGCAATCCATAGAACTCATATGTGATACAAACATTTAATAGAGAAACAAAGAGGATTTATGTACAATTTTGAACTGAAGTTGAAAAACAAGCATTAAAATACTTTTTAAAGAAATTACAAAAATGTATGATAATAGAGGTTTATGGACTGGGAGATGGGAATGTGGTGCTTTATGAAAATGGAAAAGAAAAATATTATACATATTACACATGTGATATATGTGGAAGGAAATAGAAGTACTGTGAAATACTGGGGCAACCACAGATGTGTTTCTTTTGCGTTAAAAATGATAATTTCATTTACAATTGTGACAAAAGAAAATGATTTATTTGTGGTAAAGTGGGACATGAAGCTAAAAAATGTGAAATGAAATGTAGAAAATGTGAACAGGGTATTTTTGGATGGATTGTAAGGAAATACAGAAGATAAAGAGGAAGAGGGTAATAGGTATGAGCAAAAGCAAGAACAAATACAAGAACAAAATACAGAAATAGATCAGGAAAAAGAGCAGGAAGAGCAAGATATGGTAGATAAAAAGAGAGATGAAGAAAAAACATACATGAAAGAAGAGGAAAAGAAATGGGAAAACAGGGAAAAGGGTGAAAAATAGAAAATGGAAGTTTAAGAGTGTAATTATGAGAAAAAATAAAAAAGGTAAAGTTTAGAAGGAAAATGAAATAATAATAAAATTAAGAAGGTGAACATCTTAGCTATAAATGTGAATAGTATAAAGAATATCAAAAGAAAGCATGGATATTATTCTATTGGAAGATACAATAATTTTAACAGAATGGGAGTGGTTACAAACAGAAAAAATAGGAAAGATGAGATTATTTGGAATATGAGAAAAAAACATACTCAGGGTTAGGTATATTATGTCAAAAATCAATAGGAATTTTGGATTACACCCTAGTAATGTTAGGTAGAATTACAGTGGTAGATGTAAGGTGGAAAAAGTAAGGTATATAGAATTGCAGTTTACGTATATGTTACAAAAAAAGAAAGAGAGGTACCATTTAAAAAATTCAAGATTATGTTGGACTGCATATGGAGATAATATTAGTGGGGGACTTCAAATGTTACTTGGGAAAAGAAGAAAAGAAGAAAGTGAATTTAAGATAATAACAGAAATAATAAAAAGCAGGAAGTGTTTTATATATAAATATATATATGTGTGTGTGTGTGTGTGTGTGTGTGTGTGTGTGTGTGTGTGTGTGTGTGTTTGTGTGTATGTGTGTGTGTGTACATACATAGGAGGATAATAAACAGTGGACCTATAAAAAATAAATGATATAAGAACAGAGATAGATTATTTTATATTTTTAGAAAGTTTAAACGTTATACAAGAAGGAAAAAAGTGACAGGATTTTCAGATCATTTAGCAATTTGGATAGGAATTCAAGAAAAGTAGGGATATAAAAAGATATGTAAAGGTATCAAAATATTAAATGAAAAAGATTTAAAGGAGGAAGATAGACAAGAGTTTTATTAATTATGGAAAGATCATGTAGGTATGAAAGTATTCTATAAAGACTGAACGTATTGGTGGATAAGTTTTAAAGAAAAATATAAACAATGTTGTTTTGGAATGGCAAGATATAAAAAGAAAAAAGAGAAATAAAAATTTTGAGAAATAAGTCATGAAGTATTTAAAAAAGTAGTAATAAACAAGAAAGATTTTTTTGAAAGAGGAAGATACATGAAATAAATCAAGAGAAAATTAAAGAAATGATTTTAAACAAATATTGTTTTTACAAGGGAAAAAGAGGTTGCACCATATTTGTGCAAAATAGTAAGGGAGAAGAAATAATAATAAGAGAAATAAGAAATGAGATAGGAGAAATATTAAAACACAACAAGAAATAATGGAGGTAATAAAAGAATATGTAGAAAAGTAATTTAGAAATAATAAAATAGAAGAAAACAAAATTAGAAAGTTAAAAAATTAAAAAGGACAATGAAATGTTAGAGGAAAAAAATAACTGTGAAAGAAATGAATGATGTATTAAAGGAAGCAAATGTGGAATCAGCCCCAGGATTGGATGGAATTGGCTATTATGTGTATAAGAATATGAGAAATTGGTAAAAGAAATATTTTTTGGCAGTATTAAATGAATGGTTAGAAAAAGAATTGAGAGAAAAAGAAATATGTGTTGGAGTAATGAAATTTATTTGAAAGAAATGAGAAAAAATGAGATATAAGAAACTGGATAACTATAGTATTAAATAACACAGATTATAAGATATTTATGAAAATAATAGAGAGAAGATTAGAAAATCTTGCAAATTAAATACTTGAAGACACAATATTTGGCAAAAAGAGGAAAGGAAATCAAGAATTGCTAATGACTGCAAGGGAAATTGTAGATGATATAATAAATAGGAAGGCTGAAGTTAAAATTATGGCAAGTGATCTGAGTAAAGCATTTGATAAGATACAACATGAAACTTTATGGAATATCTTGAAAGATTATAATATAAGTGATAAAATAATAAAAATATTTGTTTTGGTGTATGAAAATAATAAAGAGACAATAGTGGTAAATGGGTGGCTAAGTAAAGAAATAAATATAAGAAGCGGTATAAGGCAGGGCTGTCCAGCAAGTAATATTTTATTTGTATTGTATTCTATGAATGCAGTGGTTAGTAAGATAAAAAGAGTCTTAAAAGTAGCAGGATATAGGTCAAGTGAAGGAATTCAACTACTACTGGTGTTTGCTTATGCAGATGATATAGTGTTAATGACCAAGAATAAAGAATGGATAAAAGAAGGGACTAAGCAACTTAACCAATATTTAAAGGTTATTGGTATGTACATAAATAAGGATAAAAAGTAAATGTACAAGAACAATAGATAAAATAGGAGGTATTCAGCTTACTAAAGAAGTAATCGATATATATGGAATAAAATATGGGAGTGCCTTGCGCAGTGTGCAGCAATGGAAGAATATTATACAAAAGGTAAGGAATATAAGTTTGTTCTGGAGGATATATATATATAAGTTGACATGCAAGAACAAAGTATATTTAATCAAGTCCATCTATTGGGAAAAATTGCATATTAGCAAGTGTGTTTATGGTACCTATTCTCATTTATATGGGGATCAAGATTAAGCCAAGTGAGAAGAGGGGTGATATATGTCAAAGAAGAGGAAGGAGAGTTAGGTTTAATTAAGCCAGTTGTTCATGTAGCATCATTGAATTTATTTAAAGTACTGACATGGTTAAAAGAAGTTGACAGATCTTTGATGTGTATTAATGAATGACAAATATAAGAAAATATGGGAAATGGTAAGCACATGGAAATGATGGAAAGGATATTTGAATGAGGGAATGAAAGAGTATCAAGACAAAATTTTGTTATGGAAAATAAATATAAATAATGTAAAGAAAAACAGGAAAGAATGGTATTTAAATATAATGAATAAATATTATTGTATTTATCCATTGTAACAACTAGAAAACAAAAACAGAAAAAACAAAAAAGCAAGATTTGGGTGGTGTAAAAAGTTTTATAAATAAAGATTCTTTTGAGGAGATTAACAATGAGGAAGTTACCAGTGAAAGCTACTATGCAATATAAAAATAAAAGAAAGAGTATGTAATTATCATGGTGAAATTGAAACTACAGAACATGTTTTCTTGAGTTGCAAAAGGACAAAGGATTTGTGGGAAAGGTATGTGAAAATAAGATTGTGGAAGGTATTAAAAGTATAAAAGACATAAGTATTAATATGTTAGAATATGAGTAGTATGGTAATAAAATACATCAAGATTCTAAGAAAATTGATGAAAATGTTTTTATATTATCTGGAGTATATGGAGTGAAGGATTAAATGAGATAAAATGTAATGGAAAATGGATATTGTCTGAAATAGTGAAAAATATATTATTTTGGTTGTGGAAAAAAGGGTGGGGAAAGATAAAGAATGGAAAGTATAAAAAAATAGAATGTATTAAAATGTAAGTAAATAGTAAAGTGAAAATGTTAAAAATGTGTATATAATTGTAAATATTGTATACTATGTTAATAGTGTAAATAATGTAAATCTGATATGGTGTTTAATAAGAACCCTTACTCTTTTTATGGTTTTGTGGGATCCTTTACATTCATCTGAGCTACCTCCAACTCAAGCAGATGAGACCTTGGTTTAACATTTCATCAATAGGACAGCACAATCAAGACTGCAGCACCTCCTAATGCTGCACTTCAATGTCAGCAATCCAGTCACCTGGAGTGGGAACTGAGCCCACAGTCTTCTGGTTTTCCAGTAACAAAGGCAAGTGTGCTACCTGTTTCATCATTGACAGTGTTCCCTCTCTATATGTATATTGGTGGTAGTAGTTTGGGAAGGGATGGATATGAACAACAGGCAGAGCTATAATTAACTGATGCTAGATTTTACACCAGAATGCTTTTGGATCATTCACTACTTTTCAAGATTATTCTTGACAGATTTTTTACACAGGCTGTTTTTCTAACCTGGTTATTAATGAAGCCACATGTGTACAGCTCATAGTAAATGACCCAGCCCATAATTGTTTTATCTTTTACCTAATGTGAACAAACAAATAAGACCTGCCCTTGGCTGACTCATTGTTTCTGGCTGGGGGTCATTAACTAAACCCCTGAATTCCTTGAGTTTTATTACCATTATTAAACTTCATACATACACATATTAAAGTGTTTCTTGCAATTGAATGACAGTCTTACTTTGGGTCAGACTACGTCTATGTTCTGCTTTGGTACAATAAGACATGATACTTTGTGGGATGTTATGGAGAAGTATAGAATACGAAACAGAATTAGGAGAGTGTGTCTGTCAGCATATCAAAATAATAGAGTGAAATAGAATGAGAGTGTTAGTAAATCTGTGGCTGAGTAAAGAAATATAAAAGAAGTGTTGTACAAGCAAGGATGTCCCATGAGTGGAATACTGTTTGTAATAAAAATGAATGTGATAGTGGGTGAAATAGCTTACAAAATGAAAGATGCTAGCAACGTGACACAAAAGGAGGTGATGATTTCAGTAGTTTTTGACATATGCAGACTATATAGTTGCAGTTGCTAAGAACAAAATATGCATGAGGGAAGTGTTGCTTTGTCTGCATGGATGTTTAAAGAAAATGGGAATGACTTTGAATAAAGATAAAAGTAAGGGTTTGGGTGATGTGGTGAAAATTGGAGGTGTGAATTTTTCAATGAATGAGCTGTCTTTTCTAATGATAAAAATTGAAAAAATTATGTAGTTATGATTAAACGAGAGAGTTTGATAAAAGAAATGAAAGAAATATGTCCTCTGTGGAGGACACATTGATTAGCATTCAAGAAAAAAGATTTACCCAGTGAATTTTGTAACAGTGGGGAAAACAATATATGTGTCAAGTGTTTAAATGATCCCACAAAAATATGTAAATTAAACTGTGCAATTTGTGTTTTCTTTCATGCTGGGTTCAAGATTAAGCCCAGTGAAAAGAAATGCATTGTATATGATTGAAGATGAATTGCTAAATCCAAATACTATAATTGAACTATCATTATTACTATAATTATTTATTTAGTTATTATTTATTTTATTTGCTTATAATTATTATGATTATTACTATGACTGATTAATAATAATATCCAGAAAATACGACTGAAGATAAATTACTAAATCCAGTTGTTTATTCTTCTTCTTCAAACTTGTATATAGTATTTAAGTGGGTAAAGGAAGAAAATGAGAAAATAATATTGAGAATGTTTAAATACAAGTACAAAAACTTATTGGAGATAATAAGAATAAGAAAAAAAAACAAAAAAAGAATATGTAACTGAAGAAATTAAAAGTTATCAAGAAAAAACACTAACAGAGAAAATAAAAAAAAGATGATGCAATGAAAGATAGAAAGATTTAATGTGATAATGTGATAAAACAATATTATTATATAAATCCATTTGAAAATTTTTGAAAATTTACCAGAAGTGGTCAAATCCATTAAAGTCAGGAAAGAATGGTGTACCAAGATGACAGAGTGTTGGGATTTCCTGTGGAGACTGATAATAAATAAGTTACCAGTAAAGGGGAATATGCCATTGTAGTGAATATATATTTCTTTAAAGCCAGTTTTACAAAACTTCTAGCTTAAAACTGCTGCTGTTTTCACATATTCCTTTCTCATATGAGGAACAGCCTGACTTTGGTTAGAATTCATTAGAGCTTAACAAGCATGTGGTAAATGTTTTTTCTAATCATTCAACCTTGAAAGAAATGTTTGTATCTTATACCTTATGGAACTTGTACTTGCATGGAACATAATTGCAGATAAGCTTGTTGACAAGTGAGAACATAAACCATGTCAAGATAATAGCATGAGAAATGTTTTAAGCTATCCTCCCACCCGCATCTGTTTATTCCTTTTACCTTGAAAATGTGCATATGACTTTTATCACAGCTTTGAACCTTGTATGTTTTTTTCTATTTTTAGAAAATATAAAAGGGCTTGTATCTGTGCATATGCTTGAAATGTTCTATACTGAGAAATTCTATACCATGACACTATTCTAATAAATTATGTACTTGTATCCAAGATATTTGACAGTCTGTATATTGAACTTAATAGCTGCATGATGTTAGGTGATGACAAATCTTCTATTTCACCATATAAAAGGAAAGTTGAAAGAATGTATTTATTATTTGAGGAATAGAAGAGACAACATAGCATGCTTTTTTAAATGTAAAAGAGTGATGGAACTCTGGAAAAAGTTGTATGAAGAAATTTTTTGTGAATATTAATTACATAAACAATACAGATATGAATATGATTATATACGGATATCATAAGAACAAGAAGAAATAATTTATTTTAGGTAATAAGGGTTATTTGGAATGATTTTTTTTTTAATGGAAAATGGATTTTGGCAGATATATTGTGAAATATTGACTATTGCTGTGGAAGGAGTTGGGATCAACTATGGAAGAATAACAATAAAGATGCTATAAGAAAAATGATAAATAGTGAAAAAATAGAAATGTGCATATATGTGCCTGTTAATATGCATATTTTGTAAATATGTAAATAATGTGTTTTATATGTTGTATAAAATAAAGGCCCCCTACTCATTTTGAATAGTTCTGTGGGATATTTTGCATTCATGTCAGATGCCACAAATTCAAGCAGATGAGATCTCAGTTTAGTATCCCACCCAAAGGATGACACACTCAGGAGTGCAACATCCCCCTACTGCTGCACTATGGTATCAACAATCCAGTCACCTGGAGTGGAAACAGAGCCCACAGACTTCTGGTTTTCAAGCACCAAAGGCAGGTGTGCTACCTGTTGCACTGATGACGGTGTTTTCTCTCTCTCTCTCTCTATATATATATATATATATATATATATATATATATATTGGGGGTAGGAGTTTGGGACGGGATGAATATGATCAAGAGGAAGAGCTACAGTAAACTATTGCTAGATTTTACACCAGAATGCTTTTGGATTCTACTCAACATTTCAAGATTGTTATTGACAGATTTTTAACACAGGTTGTGTTTCTAACAGGGTTATTAGTAAAGCCACTTGTATTCAATTTACAGTAAATGATCCAAACCATCATTTTTTATCTTTTGCTGAGGTACACAAACAAACAAGACCTGTCCTTCATCAATCATTTCTGGGAGGGGTTCATTAACTGAACCTCTATCTGAATTCCTTCAGTTATATTTGAAACCATTATTGAACCTCATACCTACACATATTAAAGATACTTGGGATTTCTTGCAATTGATTGACAATCTTATTTTGGACCAGACTAGTTATATATTCTTCTTCAATGTACTGCCTTTTTATACAACTATACCCCACAGCAATGGGATTGGGGCTATATAGTATCATCTAAACTCATGAGAACTTTATTCACCCTTATTTTTGAAGTTTGTACTTGTGTTACTTAAACTAGTGCTTAAGAAAAATGTCTTCTATTATGCACATCAATGTTGTCTCAAAATCAGGGGGAGAGACACGAGTGCTACTTTTGCACCAATATATGCAAATATTTGCATGTTTTTTTGAGGAAGTCTATATACTCGATGGGAGGGTAAGTAGTTATCTTAATTATATTACACTTTGGAAAAGATTTGTAGATGATTGCAGGGTTCTCTGGAAAGGTACATTAGGTATTTTGAAACAGGCTGCTCTTTTTCTGATTATCAACAATCTTGGTATACAGTTTACTTACACATGCAATCTATTTGTCGTCAACTATTTAGATGTTACAATAACAAAACTTTTAGACAGGACCCTTTGTACAAATGTGTATAGAAATCCTTTTCACATAATTGCAATTTTACATGCTTCTAGCTGCTATCCTCCCCATATTATCACAATTTCTAAGACTAAGACGCTTTTGTAATCAAGCAACTACATAACACAAGAAAAATTGATCTCAAACAGAACTTTACAGTAAAGGGCTATAGTGCTGCTCTCCTGAATTGGGTAATTCAATATTCCAATTTAAAACCCCTCAGTGAATTAGTGCACATTGCCTCCAATATGGAGCATAGGGAGAAAAACAGTACTGTTCATCTTTCAATGACCTCTGATAATAATAGTAACAAAACTGAACAATGCTTACAGAAATATTGGCATCTCATAGTCAGTGACAGCACTTTTAAATCTGTCATCCCTAAATATCTTCCTTTCACCTCCCTTTCACATATAGAAAAGGGAGGTGTTTGGCCAACTTTTTAATAAATACAAGAAAGGCCAGATTAGATACTGGATTCATTAACACCTACATTAGTGTACACCATTCTGAGTAAACAGACAACATAAGTATAACTCACACCTTCTTCCTTTTAATTTTAGTTTTCCTACTGATTTTCTTGCAGCCTTAAATATTGAGGGTGATTTATAAAGGTTACCACAAAGGGTAGACTACATGTATACTTAGTATAATCTTTCTGAGTGACTAAAAAGCACAAAAAATGGTAGGGATGCTCTTGGATACATACTGTGTGCACTTATTATAGGTGTTAATCTCTTCTATAATGTTCTAAGCTATTCTAATTTTAATCCTCTGAGGGACTATTTTCCTTTGGACATTGTACCTACTATGACAGGGTTTGCTAGAGTAAATACTTGTCAATACTGACAGAATCTTTGACATTAAATCACTAATTATGTGCCAAAATGACTGGATTATTTATCTGGTTTTCTGCCA